>NC_052127.1:5969729-5993341 GCF_012273895.1 Zerene cesonia
GAATTAAAAAAAATGCGTTCTATAAAAAAAGGACATATAGAAACATGGGGAAAGTGAAGATTTAAATCTGGCAACATCCATGAATCATCGCAAGTTCGCCGGCCGGCAGTCGCCGACAACAAGACGTTGAATTAATTCAAGGACCGTCTATCAGCAGATAGCTTTGTGCTCGTTGGTTTCTTTCACTTAGAAAGCGCTTGACAGTATCAATACGTGTAATAAATTGACTGTTATTAGGCGGTGTTGCTAGCTAAAACATATATATGTTTGAGAACTTGCTAGATAATCCTGAAAATAAGCATAGGAACTATTATTTCTGCTTATTACTCCCGACGCTATTGTATTCAGCATTAACCATCATCATCATCAGCCCAAACATGTTCCCATTGCTGGGACACAGCCCTCCTATGAGGGTTCAGCACTAATCTAGTTTTTTATCTACATAGATCTACTATCTACCAAGTCCTATAAACTACATATATATAACATTCTTATCTAATGAATAATAAGATTTCATACTTTTAAACGCTATGAATTTAAAGCTTGTGTGAAATCACTTTAATATGACATAAACAACTGGGACTTAATTAAAAAAAAAATTGACATTATTATAAAACAATGTCCTCCGCCGCGTCTGTTGCGATAAACTCACCGATTTTCATTAATTTATTTTTATTTAAAGTTCTCTAAAAACCTATATCTTACTTTATGGTAGGTAATAAAAGAACAGTTAGGGCTCTGACGTTATGTAATCAACGGAATCCCAACTACCCTCACTTAATAGCTATAAGTTAAAGTTAATAGCTGTAGGGGTCGGCTGCGATTTGTTAATTTGTTGGGTGATTAGAATCACAGAACGTTAATAGTACCACAGATAACATAATACTATAGATTGTACTTAGCTTAGCTAATTGATAGATCCGTCCTACGAATCCTATCCTACTAGTCTTCTAATATTATAAATGCGAAAGTTTGTAAGGATGTGTGTGTGTTTGTTGCTCTTTCACACAAAAACTACTGAACCGATTGCAATGGAATTTGGTACGTAGACAGCTGGACAACTAGAATAACATATAGGCAACTTTTTATCTCGATATTCCTACGGGATATGAGGGTGAAACCGCGGGGCGCAGCTAGTTTTTATATATTTTAATACGCTCTGATTTAGTTCACCTGTATCTTTGTATGTTTCAGGCAACCGACACCTTTGATTCGATTTCAACGCGCAAAAAGGTTTGGGAAGGGTGAGAAAAGGGAAACGGACCTCCGACTCACCGTACGAAACGCAGTAGCGTGCTTCTATTGCACGCCGGTTTTCTGTGGGGGTGTGGTACTTCCTCAGAGTTAAATTTTTAGTAAAAAGTTTAATTTATGGTGGCTGATGGCTAATCTACTCGACAGGTGACCTGGGACAAAAAGAATAGCTGGCAGCATAAGCCTTATGTCATTCAAGAATAATGCTGCTTTCCATTAGTTAAAAATTTATTTAGTAATACTTGTGAACCTCCTTCGTTTTTGGAATGTCGGTTGAAAAATAACACTAATGTAAATGAGGCCATAGAGATATTGAATAAAAATATATTATACAACTTGTCCGCCCCGGCGTGGCCCGTGGTATATATTATAGTAAGCATTCGGGGATCACGTAAATTTCCAACAGTGAAAGAATTTTTTGTAATCAGTCCAGTAGTTCCTGAGATACGGGCGTTAACGAAAACAAAAAAAACTCATTACCTTTATGATATTAGTATAGATATTATGCACGGACTTAATACTTTACTATTTATAATAATTACGTTTAATCGAATTTATAAAACCATTGCATTATAGTCATAATTTTCATCATAGCAAATATACATAGACACACAATTGCTACGATAAAAAAAAAAAAAAACGAAAAGCCATATAAAAATGCCCGCGCTGATATGAAATGGCAATTTTTCAAATTACCTAAAGTGTTAGATATATCCATGAAAGATAATTTTCGCATATAAAACCCCATTTAATCAACATAATTGGCTCTATTTCGACAGAAATCTGATCATATTTACACTGCTTAGCCTAAAAGCGTGCTAACTTCTTTTATTTTCCATATAAATAACTGAAACAGGAATGGAGATTTAAAATAACCTCTAAAGGAGACTAGACGCGGTTGGCTTGGCGCCAAAAATGTCATCGACCCCATCATGGCGGCGCATCCCTCGGAATTTTTACTATTCCTTGTTATTTGCTGGTTGACAAATGTCGATGTGAAAAGATGTTAAGGAAGTCAATTTATTACGATTTTATTAAGAGATATTTTAATTTTTAGAGGAAGTCGCACTCTCTGGCTTCGTCTAATGGAAAAAAGGTAATTTCGCTTTTAATAAATTATTATTTTTAATATCATTAACTTTACATACCCCTTTTCATCTGCAGAGCAACATCAGGTTAGGTATATAAGTATTTTTATAGTATTAGAAAAGTTGCATTACAAATGGTTATAACTATTAAGTTAAGGCCGCGGCTCTACTCGGTATCCGGACAAAAGTTCTCTTATATATCAAATTATTTATAAGACAATATAATACTCATCAGTAAAATCAATAAATTGTTCAATATCTTACTGCACCGAAGTTCAATTTTTAATTTGATAGCATTCAAAGTTTAAAAAAATTAGATATATTAAAAGAATAGAAAACCCACGATTCAATTCAAATTACGTCTAATTAGAACTCAATCAAAGAATCGCTTAGTATTCCGCCTGCCACGGTCATGCAGCAGTTGATGACTTACTAGCTGTGCCCCCCGGTTTCATCCACATCGTACCTGATCTCATATAGAACTCTTATAGAAGCACTTTTGAATCGAAAACATAGTTTTAACATTCCTTCCCTGCCACTATATTTTCTTTGCAATACAACCTGGAGCTTTTTGAACTAGAACTATTAGATCCTGATATTAGTGCGTACATACAAACAAAGTCTTCAGTTATTATTGTATTTTAGAATAACTAGCTGCACGCCCCGGCTTCGCCCGGGTAGTCATTTAGCATTATTGAAATAATATAAACTATTCTAACTTTTAAGTTGGATCAAATTACACATAGTGTGAAGATTTGATTATAATCGGTTGAGTAGTTTAGGAGTCCATTGCGGATAAACAAAGTGACACGTAATTTACATATATTAAGATTAGTGTACAGTATGGACATAGTTTAGAATGTGATCAAAAATCATGCCACGGACGCGTGGAGTGGCGTGGTGATTTTTTTATAAATAACTTTAAGGCCCTAATTTAGTTCGTAAAATTATAGGTCCAAAGGTCTATTTCGCATTAATTGATTAGAGTCCAAGGCTTTCATTGAAATGCTTTAACTACATGCTAGTCTTCCGTTTCCTACCAATCACATGTACTCCAAATTCCATTTTCAAAAATAGCTCACTGTTGAACTCACAGATTATGCATTTACTGTTTTGTTTAACTGCAATAACTATACATACCTATAAAGTTTTATAATTGAAGGCGCCTACAAAAGCTAGTCTACAAATAATTTGTTTATTTTACATTCATAGTATAACAAAGTTATCGATACAGGACCGGTTATTCGGTTTTTTAAATGGCAACATTGCTTATCTTAAAAAAACATCGTTCTATATGATATATCTTTGGGATTACGCGAAATATACGAATATGTCAGGTAAAGGTGAAAGATCTTTAAAAATGAATAAAATTTTTGTATTAATAAGTATTTGAATAAAATTGAAATATATTTGGGCCTAAAATATTTGTTATATTAAGCTTTTAAACAAAGAGTAGGTATATTCCAGCGCGCCCCACTGTATATACTTAATTATAAAATAACATAGTATATCATAAACACACAGGCTGTAGTAAATTGGTATTTAATTTTCGTGAAATGTGTGTCATGGTCGAAAATGCAATACCTTGAATTAAAAAATATACTTATTACAAGTAATGATTGAAAAAAAAACAAAAAAACTTAACTGCAAAATTGTATACTAAGTTTTTTTTAAGATTATTATCACTGGCAACTTTTTGATTCGAAGCTTAGAAGATAAAAGTTTATGTTCACATGGTCCGCCCCTCTTTGCCCGTGGTATATATATAGCCTATAGCCTTCCTCAATAAATGGGCTATCTAACACTGAAAGAATTTTTCAAATCGGACTAGCAGTTTACGAGATTAGTGCGTTCGGGGCGGACCGCTAATACGTAATATGTAAATTCATTAAAACCTCTTTTGTACTTATTAAAATAAACAATTGCACCGGAGTTATCTTTCATTCGATATTTAACATATGTTAAAAGATATATAGATGTGATAACCTGCTAGTATCTATTTGATTATTATCAATAATAAAATATTTTATCTTTTATAGCACAGCTAATAATATATATGCTAATGGATGTCTCTAAAAGGTCAGCGCATATAATGTTCTTGTGTGAACCAGATTTCTGGATAAAGATCAATCGTTTTTTTTAGGGGAATGTCAGATTTTTTGGAATGTCTGCTGAAATTCTTTGTCATGCGAAAACATCTAAACAAATCTGAATGAAATATCCACACAAGGATAGATTACAGCCGGGTTAATACGAACACTTGATTTTATGATAACATAGGGAAGAGGAAAAAGTTTCTATTTCGATAGTTATTAATAAATTTTATACAATTTTTTGGTATTTGATTGAATAAATAGATAATTTTGAAGATAATAATCTTCAAAATCATCTATTATTTCGTAAGTCGATGGTAGTTTTAAAAATGACATGAAATAAACATTTGTAAAAGTTTACATTAATAACAAATAATAAATTAATGTTGACTTTCAATTTAAATTATTTTATTTATATTTGGCCAAAGCTAAAAGTGAAAAATAAAGAAGAAAGTATGAGGATTAAATGAAAAACAATATATTTCTATTTTTAACGACCTCAAAAGTATCCAAATGTAAACCTTTTTACTAAATAATACGAGATATATTCATTATATCATTTAACCCGTTGTTTCGAACACCACAGCGAGCGAAGTCATAAGGAGACCAGGGTTTTTAATTTTTTAATTTCCTAGTTAATTAAGCTTTTAATATACTCGAGTATATCACATATATACTCAAAAGTAATTCACGTACCCATTTCTTATTATGACTTCTTCTTTCGTCTTGTTCCTTAATGACTCCAATAGACGGACTGCGCTAATGTGCAGAGTTAGTTTCTTTAAAACCATGTGGATTGGAGATACTCCGGATCGATCAATAAAACCCTTGTTTTGCGTCAGAAATTTAGGATGAGAATAATTGATCTATAGCTAGCATTACATTCGAAGTAGTTTAATAGATGTTACTATACATATAAACCTTCCTCTTGAATCACTCTATCTAATAAAAAACCCTATCAAAATTCGTTGCGTAGTTTTAAAGATTTGAGCATACATAGGGACAGAGAAAGCGACTTTGTTTAATACTATGTAGTAATTGGCAGCGTAGGTTTTAATTTTGATAATTATCCTTATTAAAATAATAATAAAATCGTATATATAGTCCGGTATTCTTAGAAACAGACATACATTAAAATAAAATACAACTTTATGACTTTAACAGTATAATATTTAAATAGCCAAAAAATTCTCAGAACTTTTCCGTGTCCTCATAGTATTGCGTAAGGGCCCATGATATAGCTTTTTGAGGACATATCTTTCGATCCAATAATCACAACCGGTTCATTCTTTGGTAGTCAGATACTGTAGGGAGACTATGATTATCCTATACACGGGACTAGAGCCGACACTAGACTAACCTTTTTTTTTATTTATAAGACACATTGCAGAGTCCCAGGATGGATAAAATAACGTAACGAAAAGAGAATAAGATGTGCAGTGCAGCGCAGAAAGGGTTGCCTTCTTGTGAAAAGCATTCTTTTTCAGGCAAAAAGAAAGGACAAATATTACGATGGTTTAACTAACAAACAACTTTTATATAACCCGCAGAGATACGATCAAACAGTTACAAGTAAGATTAATTATGTATAATAATAAGTACATTTATACAAAACATTTATTAAAAAAAAAAAATACTAATATAACTATGACGTCATACTTAAAATATCGTAGAAGCAATAATGTACCTATTATTGTACGCTATATAATAATATCATAATAAGAAATCTTGGTTTCACCTTGCTAATTGTAAGATTTTATGGAGAGGCTCTGGCCCTCTAGCTAGGTATAACCTGTGTTAAGAGAGCCATATATCAACAAACAAAATAATGTACATGTAAAACCTTTGTTCATATTAACTACTTCAGTCACTAGCTCAAATGGAAGTGGCAATGCCTCACTGATTCACAGATTACTAAATATTTACTACGTACAGATCTTAAATTGCTTCTGTCACAGTGGGACTATAACACCCACAGCGCAGTCACCCTACACAAACTATACAATAATTTAATATACTTGTTTACTTTGTGTGCGTTTCTCATTGATCGTTCTGGAGTCATCTAGATAACACAGTCGGTGTCAAAAACCATTGCCTATAATAAAAAAAGTGTGAATTGTGCCGCCAAATTTTAAATGTGACATGTGAAAGTGTTCGAAATTCAAAAGTGAGGTGTATGTTTTTTAAAAGTGATACTGGGTAAGAATGACTTAATAAATTGATTGATTAAATTTGAATGAATCATTTCATCATCCTTTTTCGTTTACCTTATTGCATAGTGAATAGATATTTTCTGTCATAGGAGTCACTGTTTATATGTTATCAATCACATATTTAATGATCAATAATAATGATGGGTTTTAAATCTTTGTAGCTTGTACGAATGAACATAAAATTAAGCATCGTAAAAATAGAATTGTGTTTATAGATATATTCGTACAAATCTTTACCTTGATGTAATAAAAATATTAAAACTAATGACATCAAAAATGTTTTATGGCTTAAGCGTTTTTGCGAAAGTTTTAGAGATATCTATCTATATAATATAGTCTATACTAATTATTAGCCGCCGGGGTTAGCCCCGAAATTTCCCGATTAAAATCGGAAAAAAATAAAATTAAGAAGAGCCTAAGCGATTTAAAAATTAGTCAAGTAGATCCAGAGATTGTGTATAACATTACAAATTCACACTTTACCTCTTAATAAAATTGGTATAGATGTATAAATGAGCTATGTCACAATACTTCCCTATTATTGCAATAGACTATACTAACGAAGAATAGCTGAGAATGAATATGCAATAATTAAGTACGTATTTAAGGATTAGGTATGTCTGTTTATTCTCTAACTACTCATAAGAGCGGAATTTTGAAATAGTTTTTACAGATATGATAATAATAAACGCATATTTTTAAACTCTACGTTCGTAGTTTGTCCTTATAAATATAAATAAAAATTCTTATATTACAGTGAAAATAAATTGTTTAAAATGAAGGCTATCACATTTTCTTTATTTTTTAGGCAGCAACTATGTGTTGGGGAGTCGGATTGCCTGTCTGTATGTCCATTACATGGACGCATGGGCATATGGCTTGTACTCTTTGGTTTATGTAATTCTCAAACTCTATTATCTATACCCTCTGATACTCCGTGTACATTTTTCAAACCTTTCATATACCGTACACTAAGTTTTCCATTTTAGTTACGGAAGATGTGGTGGCATTTTGAAATTTTAGAGAAATCTATTAGAAATAAACACAAATGGTTAGTTATCAATATAATTTAATTTTCCTTTTTTTATTTCCTTATGAGCAGTTAATATTAATCATATAAACTCTATTAGTTTCACAAAATAGAACCAGTTCTGTTGAAGTCTTACACCTTATATGTTTAATAAACTCCTGTTTTATGTCATAGATAGACAAAATCACAATTATTTTAGAGTATGTACTATTCGAAAATATCATACTATTTACTATTTTGTTTTTGTACAACTTGGGAAAAGTGAGCAACATTGGTATAACTGGGAAACCTTTAAAACAGCTTATGAATATTTAAATTAGTTGAATGCCGAAAATTCGAGAAACAGATGTTATAAAACAAATTTGATGGCAATTTTTCGGTGATAATATCTTAAGAGTCGATATTGGCCAGCGAGTATCATACAATTGTAAGACATGCGTCAAATTATAAGCAGCGTATATTCTAGAACACCGATTCATGATCCTTCGAGGTAATAAATACTTGCGGCTAACAAACAAATGGATTGGAGTAATGGAGAACTAATGTCTATGTATGAGCAGACTTGAGGTAACTGATATCACTACGTCGTATAAAACAAAGTCGCACTCCGCCTTCGGCTGATGGCTTAGATCTTTATAAAATTGTTTTTTGTTATAGAGCGATTCAAGATTTCAGATTTTCAAGAGATATAATAACATAGAATTATAGATACATTTTTACTTTTATAGAACAACACAAATATCAGTACAAAATATCTGAATAATTTTAATTCATAAGAACAAATTGTTGACCTACTCTGCCGCTAAAACCGGGAGTTTTTTCGATATTCTCCAGTAGGATTGGTAAATGCAAATACATTAGCTTGGACCCAGAATATCTTGCTTTTTTTCGTTTTTGAAAACGAAACATAAGAATTTTACTTAAACAATTTTTTAAATATCAGAGTCATCGTCACCCCATAATTTTTCTTTCTGCCGGGACAGAAACCTCTTTTGTGGGTTTTAGTCATGATCGAGCACTAAAGCTCACTAGTGCGGGTTGGCAGATGTCACACGTCGCCAGTTTCTTACGACTTTTCCTCCATCATTAGACAAGCATTGATACGGATAATGTGCAGATAAATTGAAATGTTATGTAATTTATTGAACCTTCGTCTAGCTACAAAAAAATCTCTTGCAAAAATATGCACATATCGCGTATTTTAACACAATTTATCATCTCTTCCTATTAGAAACGGTATTAAAATATTTTAATTAAAACAATTTTAATGCGATTAACTTAAATCATGGATACGTTATTTCACTATAAAAACGGTTTTGAATAAAAAAATCCAAGAATGAGACAGCTAGTTTAGGAACTGGTTTTTAACATTGCCAAGGAAAATCCCATGATATAATGTATACAATTTCCTTCCGGCTATCTAAAATGAGGTAAAAAGCTGATAAGAAGGTGTCACACCGACCGTTTATACTAGCAACACTGATAAGTACTAATGAATTTGTAGTATAAAAAATCCTACTAATATTGTAAATGCGAAAGTTTGTAAGGATGTGTGTGTGTTTGTTGCTCTTTCACGCAAAAACTACTGAACCGATTGCAATGAAATTTGGTACGTAGACAGCTAGACAACAAGAATAACATATAGGCAACTTTTTATCTCAATATTCCTACGGGAAACGGACTTACGCGGGCGCAGCTAGTCTTAGATAAAAGAGCATAGTTTTAATTAAATCTGTCCGTTGATAATAATGGGTCAAGTCGAGTCTGACGGAGTCGGTTACAAACATACAGGTAATTAATAAAAGCGTGGTGTCTATTCGGTGTCTGGTCATTAAAAATGTATATAAGTAGACAAGCAAAAAGTACTACTTTTATAAAAGTAATGATATTTTTTTAAGGAATAACAGGTGCCCAATACAATAAAATCTACAAAAAAATAGATAGAGACAAGCGTTTGAAGCCAAAAATAAGAAAATTCAATAAACTAGTCCCTATCCCTACTAGTCCCTACTAATATTATAAATGCAAAAGTAACTCTGTCTGTCTGTCTGTCTGTTACGCTTTCACGCCTAAACCACTTAACCGATTTTGATAAAATTTGGTATGAAGATAGAACTGAACTTGGGAAAGGACATAGGATACTTTTTATCGCGAAAAAAGAGTAGAAAGGGTTGAAAGAGGGGATGAAAGTTTGTATGAAAGTTCGTTATTGTCAAACCGATTTTGATGAAACTTGGTATGAAGATGGAGCTAAACGTGGGAAAGAACAAACCATACTTATTAATGTGAAGAAAATACTCCTTACCGTGTCGCGCGATATAAGCGAATTCTACGCGGGCGAAGCCGCGGGCGAAAAGCTAGTAAATCAATAAAAAAATTAAACAAACAAGAGCACTAGAACTGAATTTTAGATACCTGTAAAATAAAACACTAATTTGTATAAAAATTACTCAGTATTACCACAGATAATATAATACATAGTACATTGTACTTCTTGCACTACTTTTAGAAGATTCGCGAAATTTTATCTTAATTTTCTGTTCATTGTTTGGCTAATATAATATTATCTATGACTAGCAGTCCGCCCCGGCTTTCCCGTGGTACAGATATATTTATCACTAACTATCTAACATTGAAAGAATTTTTTAAATTGGACCAGTAGTTCCTGTGATTAGTGCGTTCAAAAAAACAACTTTATTTTTTTTTATTTATAATATTAGTATAGATGGGAGTAAAATGATATTTTTGGTGATTGATATAATAAATGCTTTGTCAAATTCTATTCCTATAGGTTTCGTGGTTTTTCAGTAAAGTGTACCATAAAAATGCCTAGATTGTGATATATGGGATAGTGGAAAATAATTTATCTTGTGGTTCATATATTTATATAAAAAGTCACGTTAGTTACACTATTTATAACTCAAGAACGAATAAACCGATTATGTTGAAATTTGACAAAGACAGTTTAACAGTCGCGATAGGTAATAGGATTGTTTTTATTCCGGATATCGAACGGGATAGGACATTTTACCAGAAACACCCCTATCTATCTTTCTTGCGACTACGCGGGCAAAGGCGGAATGCTAGTTGTAAATAAAATTGTTTAATTCATTTATTTATTTACATATCATATATGTGTACATTTGGATTGATACAGACATTTAAATAAAATTGTTTTATTACCACATGTTTATGGATGTATGTATAAGATCAGCCTCGTGACGTCAATATTCCATTTATTACACGTTATGTATATGTTATTTATAGTGTGAATGTTATTTTTTTAATGTTTAATTCACACCACAGATCATTAATATATTTCTTTCACGACGCAGCGGAGAATTCGATTTTTGTGCCTGGAAATAGTTAAGCGAATAGTTGAGAGATGGATATAGGCTACTTTCTTACCGTGGTCAAACATTTCATATGTTCTAACATTTTTATAGATTACTCAGAACTTACTTACTAGAAAATATATACTCGTGTGTGGAGGACCCTTTAGCGCTGTAGCTCCCAAACGAATGAGTCAGTTAGTGTGATTTTTTGTCCTGTCTGTCGAAATTGTTCCTAGCTATTTTTGGAGGAAATAGAAGCTCTCATTTGAAATAGAATATCAGTCCATATTTGTAGAATATCAAATTACGTTTCGTTTTAAGCATTGTCTATATAAATTCCCGTAAAATTCTTATACTACACATATATTATAAATTATAGCCTTATTCGATTGCATACTTATACTTAGACTTATACTATTGTGTGGGTAGATGGAGAAACGATATTATTGAGCTTCCAATTTGTAAATATCCTCTAAGGTATATTTACAAATTTCTTTTGGTTTGGATAACCCTATTTTATCGGTCTGGAATTCAGAGCGCACGTAAAACACTTTTTGTCAGATCGATCTGAAAAACTAAAGAAGTCAGAAAAAATCTGTGTGGGGAACGTTGAAATTGTGTGCATTTCTGTGCTTTCTGAATTCGGATGCTGAATTAATTCTGAATTCGGAGAGGCATTCCGGCTGTGTGGTGCCGGCCGTTTGGGTCAATGACCAAAATTTCAATTGGCACTTAACTTATAAGCAATCAATTGTGTATTCATAACATGCATTATATCAGGTCTTCCGTCGTTGTAAGCGCTTATGGGCTTACGTAGCCCATTAGTAGTGTTTTATATACCAAATAACTAGGTTCTAAGACACAGATTCAATAATGTTCCCAAGCGAAACTTATATTCTAATCCCCTTTCATAGCTGCCTTTTTTCTTGTAGATGCGTAAGGATGACGTGGCATTAACTAATTAATGGACTATTTGATACAATTAAAATTTTCGTAAACATATTAAATAACGGCAAATAATATGCAGTCCGAATGAGACCTTGTAATACAAACTCGATATTCAAGGATAGGAAATCGAAACAATGAAAATAAGTGCAAAATAATAATTGTTGTTTATAGCGTTAATGCGTTTAGTTTGGTTTCATAAAACAAACTATTAAAAAATAGACCAGCGCTTATTGCTTTTGAAACAGTAAAATAATAGAATAATGAACTCAGTTGGAAAAGGAAGTTGGGAAGTGGGAGTGGTGAAGGTAAAATGGGGTTTTTTCGGTTACCGAAAAATTACATTTCCTGCGGAAAAAAAGCTCAATGCTTCTACGAATTTCCGTAGAAACTTGCCTTTTTATGTCTTTAGTCCACTACAGTACGTATTTTATTATTTAATAATAAAATTTTTATATGTTATCTGCACTGCAATTGGTCTAAGAAGTTTAAAATATGAAAACGTTGAGAAATTTTGAAAGAATAGACAAACCGTAGCAACGCCTAGCCTCTCGGCCACCCATGATCCCGGGTTAAAAATGTCTCATTTAAAAAAACATTTCAATGCTATAAAACTAAAAATGAAATATGAAAACGTTCATCAAAAAAAATGCAAGTTTTCAAACGCCATAGTTGAATCATCAAAAAAAAAGGATTGAAAAGTCTTCGTTTCAATGCAGAACATTTTTTTAATAATAACATGCTCTAAAATTTAGTCGCGCGTTATAATCACATTTTAGAAATATGCAAATGAGATAACATTTACATAGCAAATAACGTAATGTGCCTGTAATATTCAATTATAATAATATGCAGATATTTTAAGTCGACATATAATTATTCAAACCGATACTTATATTGCTTCATCGAAGTAAATCACACGTTGAATGTCATTTTATTTTAAAACGGCGAGTTGGTCGTTTGTCAGAATTTTATGTTATGTTGTATTGTATATTTTACATTTTATAGTAGTTATAATATAACAACGCCCGCGCGCCGTCATCCGTCAATAATTAGTTACATTTTTTGTTCGATTCTATAAATCCTAAGGCTAACCTAATAACAAAGATCCTATTGACCATGTTTTTTTCGTATCATAACCACAGATAATAAAATACTGTAATGGTTGCCATTAAATAAATAACCTAATATACAACCAAAAACTGATTTGAGTTAAGGTGATTTCAGAATACAAATGATAGTGCTGGGAAACATCAAGCCATTTACATTGTACTCTTATTTGCCCCATACCCTAGATCCCCACGGCCCACGGGGATCCTGATTTTTTTTTCGCAAAATAGGCAATTGCATTTCATTGATCAGACATTAGATCAGACACGATCAGGCAAGAATCGCTGTTTATACCATAACGCATAATTATTGTAGTAAGTTTATATCTACCAATTACGAAACATATTACCTATGTTCTAGCAATTGCAATAATTTACAAAGCCATTTTTGAAGTGAAACTTCTTTAGAATCGTTGTGATTTCAACGGAAAAAACGACAGGCAAGAGACACCAATACAAAAATGTGTATAATGAAGCCGGCAAAGAATGAGACAGAAATATACATACTATTTTATATTTTATATATATTCATCTTATTCTTTGTCGATTTACTGAAGTTTCACTTCTATCGTGTGTGAATCGCACATACATCTTCTTTTATTGACATTAAATCATCTAATTCCAGAAGATGAAAATGAACATGGAGAGCTTAGCGGTGCAGCTGTTCGACGCTGGGGCGGTGAGGCTCGGAGACATAGAGGCGAAGGTTGGACGGCACACGCCTATATATTTCGACCTACGAGTCATAGTATCACACCCGAAGATGATGGTGAGACATTCGGATAGCTATTGTACCATAGACAATATTTTTTTTAAATTATTATTTTTTTTCATTTATAATTAAAGAGTTACGTGTCCAACGATTGGTTAATAGGTATTCAGACACATGGTCCAAAAACAAACACAGCCATAATACGCATCTTATCGTTGACTAGTTAAGTTTAGTAACAACTAGCTTTGCGCCCGCGGCTTCGCCCGTTTATTCTAAAATAAATATATAGTCCCGGGGTTTTACCGCGTAGTTCCCGTCCATGGGATTTCCGCGATAAAAACTATCCTAGGTCCTTTCTCCGCTATATAACTACTAACTATGTTTGTACCAATTCTTATAAAAATCGGTGTAGGGCTAAGACTACTCTAAATCCGCTCATATTATATAAAAATAACTTTTGTATATTTGTCGAGAGTAACCTACAGAAGTACTCATACGATCAGGAAAATTCCTACAATAACAGAATGATACTCTATTCAGGAGTCACATACGCTATTTTATTATACCGGATCCAGGCGGCGCCATGCGGCATACCCAGGCGAAGCAGGGGCAAACGGCTAGCTAGTAATAATGTACACACCAAATGACCCTTGCAGTACGTTTTAAAATTAACCCCTTAATCAATGGCAGGTGTACCTTCGGGGAAATCAATGATTTGTGGGTTTTGCCTTTTAGTCACTAATTACACATGAAACCTGCTTTTACAAATATACAAATTGTCATTGTGTTTTAAGTATGTTGTAATTTGATAAGTTACCGCATATTAAGATATGCCTTTGTTAGGCTACAATTTTTGGTAACTGAAACAATCTTTTGGACCAGGTAAATGTAAATATTACTTTCTTTAAACTACCTCGATGTCTCAGAGACATTTCTGTTGATAGATATAGAATCTCTGTTGTTTTCTTCTATATAATTTATAAGATATTAAATAGCATTGTCCAAAATAACTGTCTTTTAGTTTAGATAGTAAACTGTTAGCTTAGAGATTATGAATTTTAAGTAACAAAATTTGAGAGTTCGTTTTACATTATGTAAAACGATACTGTTAGTTTCGCATTTACAATAGTGTATTTGATTTAGGTGTACCTGCGCTATAATATTGTAAAATCGTTACATTGTAATTGTCTAACTCGCGAGATTATAATTTGTCGAACAATTACAATTAATATTTGCTTGTATTTCGTAAGTGGTTTGTGGATATAATAACATCGCTGTTTATAATAGTTAACGTATATAATAAATTGAACATGAAAGATATCTTTATATAACGATTCTGAGGAATGCATTTAAGTTTATTGCTTTTTAATTAGATGATATTATAGTTTGTTTTGATGTGAGATGAACTCTGTATAATGATGAGGTTCATATAAAATAAGTTATTAATGCTTATATTTTTAGTAAAGTTTCGAGATAAAATAATGAAATCAAGAAAAGCCGGTATTTCTTAACTGTTAACTGTTTATACAAAAACAGTAAGTCGATTTTAAATTTATTACAACTGTCTGTATGAGTCTCTATGCTCAAATATAATGAATCGATTTAAGTGAACGATTACTGACGTGTAGATAGGTAATAAGTGCGTAATTAACTTGGAATTAAACTAATTATGTTCACTATTTTTATTAATATTTTCATAGAGAAGTTTTGTTGCGTTAATGTAAAAATTATGTATCATTTACCATCCTGCTTCAGTCTTACTTAATTCAAATAATTCAAACGTAAGATGTCGCTACTATTTTTTTATCAGTGCGTAGAATTTTAAATCCATTCAAATGCTATCTGTATAATGCAAAGTTAAAAAAAAAGAGTTTAATACTCAAAAGCAACCATTATTCATTCCATAACCATTACTTCCAGAACGCAGTATCACAGCAACTTTTGGAACTGTCATCTGAAATAGAGCACGACATCCTGTGCGGTGTCCCCTACGCGGCGCTGCCATTTGCAGCCGTCATGTCAGTCAACGGGAACACTCCCATGATAATGAAAAGAAAAGAAACAAAACTGTACGCAACCAAAAAGATCCTGGAGGGCGTGTACAGAAAGAACCAGAAATGCCTCGTCGTCGAGGACGTAGTGACATCTGGCGGTAGCTTGTTAGAAACAGTTGGAACGCTACGAAACGAGGGCCTACAGGTCACTGACGCTGTCGTAGTTCTGGATAGAGAACAAGGTGGCGTTAGTGTGCTGAAGGCAAATGGTGTTAACGTCAAGTCGATATTTACAATGACGAATTTGGTGAGCATACTGCGAAACGCTGAGAGAATTAACGATGAAACCGTTGAAATCGTGTCGGATCATATCAAGGAATGTCAATTTGGCCTAAATGAAGCCCTAGAAAGGATTCTCGTTAAGGAAAACGGAGTATTGGCGAACTAATAGGTTAATTAATAATTATAATATAGGGGACTAGCTATATGAACTAAACGCGTGTTTTATAATGTCTTAAAGTATATGATACTCTGCATTAGAACGTATACTTATGTTATGCTTCAGGATGTTTGCTTATTTTAGTGAAAACATGATGTTACAGATTTGATACGATAGAAATACAAGAAGTAAACATTTCTTTCAACTATTTCTATTAAATCGTGCTACAATACGAGAAATCATTTACAGTAATTTAATAGTGAATAATTTTCTAGCCCAATCAAAAGATTTTTTGTAAATCACGAATTATTATTTCGGCACATACTCGTGTATGTGTGTGTGGGCCGAAATCGATGATCGGTTATTGTATAAATGTGTGCGTGCGTAATTGCTCGTGTAGTCTCCTTTAATTTTATACTAAATAATTTGTTATTGTGTACGTGCTTATTTATGTACCTAATTATTTAAGACGATACAAATAAATGAGCTGAACTGCAATGACTTATAATTTATTTTTATCATCGACTTGCTATTGGCTGCGGTTTCGCGTGCTAAAAGAGAATTAACACATTTTTAATGCAGCGCCATCTATTGGAATATAAATTTCGGGGGAATTCAAATGGAGAGTAAAAAGTAGCCTATAATAGCTGGCCTCCAAACTGAATCTAGACTAATAAATTATACTCGTAATGTGTATGTGATGTGAGCAGCATACTTTTTTAATTTACGCATTTTTAATATTAGCAAAAACTATTTTTTTTACAACAATTTACTGTTTAATATTTAGTGAATTTAAAATATAAAATAATAAAATAGCAACGAAATTTGGTACGTAGACAGCTTGACAACTGGAATAACATATAGGCAACTTTTTATCCCGATATTCCTACGGGATACAGACTTATGCGGGCTAGTACATTTATAAAATTTGACACTCATGTTGAAAATTATTAACATATTAAAAATAACACGATATTAACATGAACGAAATAACATGTTATTGATTAATTATTTTTTTTATATATTTTATACCTAGATTTTATCGAACTAGGGCTAGTAGCCAATAATGCGAACGTATGATAAGCGGTATTTCATTACCTCAAAAAGAAATCAAGTAATGGATAGTGTTAAATAGGCATATACATTCTGCTGTGTTTCATTCGGTGAGTGGGGTAGCCGGAAGCCCATATCCTTTTCCTTACCCTTCCCAGTCCTTTCCTTTATTCCTCTCGTAAATCCTTTCTTAATCCCTACCAAATTTAAAGTCGGCAATCCATTTGTAGAGGCGTGAGGTCTGCAATGGTACTTACGCCTCTACAAATGTTCATGGGCGGTGGTAGCGCTCACCATCAGGCGTCCCACCAGCTCCATTGCCGACTGTAACATAAAAAAGGTAGACAAATTAAATGACTGTTCATAAACTACAAGGTTCACATCATATACCGCTCAGCTGATGTGAGATTGAGTCTATGAAATCATAATCTTAAACGTCAGCTAGAGCCGAGACTGCGATTCGTGGCAAAGGTGGATAGGTTAAGAGTAAGGTGAGAATATATAATACATAGTGTTAAGAATTCATGTAATAGAAAACAGCGCCGGAAATTTTATGGCCATTATCTACGTTATCAGCATATAAAAAATAATTTCATTTGAGGATGATCACATGGTGGACACCCTGTATAATATTCAATAATTTAAAACAAATCATCACACAAACACACACACACACACACACGCGGTTTTACTTTTATTTCGTTCGTTATTCCATTTTGCCACTTGCATAGTATAAAGGACATTCCAATAATATGTATGCCTCAATATGGACGGACTAGCTGCGCCCTGCGGTTTCATCCGCATAGGAATATCGGGATAAAACGTTGCCTATGTGTTATTCCAGTTGTCCAGCTATCTACCTACCAAGTTTCATTGCAATCGGTTAAGTAGTTTTTGCGTGAAAGAGTAACAAACATAGACATACACATACATCCATCCTCACAAACTTCAGCATTTATAATATTAATAGGATTATTATATTAGTAGGATGTATGAACCCTGTAACACAAGTTTTAACCAACCACAGGGATCATTGTTTAAAAATCAAACCATACAACATAATTTGTTAAAATTTCCAGTGTTCTTTTTGGTTCGAATAAACTTCACTTTATTTATTTTTTATCCAGTTCATTAGTAAACACTGGAATCTAATCATGGTGCATTAATCTACCAATAGCTATATATTACTGGATAACAAGATTTCCGTTATGCGAGGAAACGCTCGCCTCTGTAGCATGCAAATGATTGTATTTGCATAAACATGTCTAGTTCCAGACAACGAACTGAAGACAGCCATAGATTTATAGAGCGTGAAGCGAGTATTTTAGCGATTAAAGCTGAAGAGTTTGTTCGGTTGATCGCGGTCATCTCGAAAACTACTGATTCGGATTGAACATTTATTTTCATCCGACGCGGACGCGACGTCCCAAACGAAGGAGATTAATTGGCTGTTTTTTTTTCGTTTTTTACTCAGTATCAATATCATCATCAGCCCATATATGTTCCCACTGCTGGGACACAGGCCGCCTATGAGGGTTCAGGCCATAACCCACCACGCTGGCCAAGTTTTGTGGTGCTTCGGTATGAATTGGGCCAGCTCTCACCGGGGAAGTACCACACCCCCACAGAAGACCGGCGTGATATAGCAAACTGCTGTGTTTCGTTCGGTGAGTGGGGGAGCTTATCCTTTTCCTTACCCTTCCCATTCCATTCCTTTATAACCTCTCGTCAATCTTTTCTCAATCCCTGTCCAATTCGAAGTCGGCAATCCATTTGTAGAGGCGTAAATGATCTTACGCCTCTGAAAATGTTAATGGGCGGTGGTAGCGCTTCCCATCAGGCGATTCACCAGCTCCATTGCCGACGGTGACATAAAAAAAAGTGCGGATTGGCAGATGTCATATGTCGTCGAACTTTTTGATTATTGAACATGCCGGTTTCCTCACGATGTTTTTCTTCACCGTTTCGAGCAGTAATGTTGTGGATGATGTACAGATAATTTGAAAAATCATTTATCACTTGCAAGCTCGACCGGTCTCGAACCCCCGACTTTTCCTTTTAAGTCCAAGGTCTAGGTCCTTACTATGTAGTAACTGCTCTAATTTTTATTAGTTATTTCTTAGATTTCATTGTTTAATTTTCCTCATGCCCAACCGAGTGATGTAAATGACTGAATGAGTAATGCTTTATTTTGCACCAATAACAAAAACAATAAATAATCACAATAAAATAATTCTGTGAACAAAAATCTAATCTCGCTACGTAATTCTAGGGCACAGATAAATTTCAAAATATAATTAAGCATTAATGACTCATCGTTTATTGTGTTAGTTATAATATAAAGTTTATGACCGCCTTCGTTTTTCAGCATTATTTTATGAAGACTCGGGTTCATTCCCTGGTAAACACTAATAAAAGGAAAGTTTCAGTCTTAATGGGGACAGAAGGTTGAACACTTACTTGTCCGCAAAAATTGAATAGTAAAACCTATTTACAAAATGGATCATACTTCTGTATGGATCAAATGGACCATATAAAAAATGCTTTTCTATTTAGTTATCTGTAGTATGACTATTAAAGCTTGTGCCCACGCACATAAGAGTACAGAAGACTATAAAATAAATAAGTCACATTTATGTTATAATTGTATAAAAGTCCATGACCCTTTCCTAACATACGCTTCTTCAAGCTTTAATATATTAAAATGAAATTAAGCCTGCCCGTCTGTTGAGTTTTCACCACTAAACCGCTAATGAGATTTGGATGAATTTTGTTACTTAATCAAACAAAACCTTGGATAATTATTAAGGCTACTTTTTGACGTCAAAACAAAGCGTAAAGCGCTTGAAATAGGGAATAGATGATGAAGAAAATGAATTGCATGTAAAACCGCGGGGAGTAATGCTATTCAACTAATCCAGCTGATGCTATGAACGTGAAAGTACGCAAAAAGTCACAGTCTGTATGTGGAAGTCGAAGCACGCTTCGGTACGAATTAGGTCAGCACGCACTGGGGAAGTACCACACCCCACAGAAGACCGACGTGAAATAGTAGCATTCTACTGTGTTTCGTACGGCGAGTGGGGGAGCCCGAGGCCCATTTTCTTTTCTTCACCCTTCGGCGGTTCTGATAGATATTGGTGATCCTAAAATCTGGATTAGCATAGATACTACTTTTTAAACGGGTAGGTGCTACGCGAGTGTAGCGGCGGCCTAAGCCAGCCGAAGAGTTTGAGTGTTTGAATGCGCTAATCACAGGAACAAAAATCATGATACTCTTCACGCAGTCTTATCAAATCTAAGAATAAGAAATTTCGTACTAGGTTAAAGTCTGAAGCGTAGTTTGCGAACATATCCACGGGCTCCAGCTAGTCGTGCATATAAGTAATCTTGACCTTATTATAAATACGTTACACAAGTACCATTCAGTATTCTAGCTCAGCGCTAGATCTAGGGCATGTGGCCATTTTTGCTAGGCATCTTGTCTTAACATATTTGGTAATAAATAAATTGTAAAGCGGATTGAATTATATCATGAATAAATATTTTATTACACATCTAGCATTGTTTATTAGAATAGTAAAAAGCAGTCAGTAGGTTAAAACAGTGCAGTTTCTAAAAGTTAAAGGAATTTACCACCTTCTTCAAATATATGCAAGAAAGAAAGAAAGAAAATGCGTTTATTTATATGTATAAGGTAAAGTTAATAAAAAATAATCTAATTTACAAAACGTTAAATAAACCTCATATGAACGGGAGATCCACTCAGTGTATAAGAGTCCATTAAAGGAACTTAGACTCTCCACTGATATGCATTGCCTGTTTAGTAACATCTGTTTATCCAGGCGTGAAGGGCTAATAATTCTTTGTCTTTATATGCATATAACATTAAATTCAATTTTAAAAACATGTCATCTATATCATAAAATAAAAAGACATACCTACTACAATAAAAAACAATAAAAAATTATAAAATAAATTGACGGTTATAATAACATTTCACTAAAATTTATAATGGAGAGCCGTTGACAGGATGGGAAGACCGTTTCCTTTTCCTCGCCCATCTCAGTCCATTCCTTCTTTCCCGTCGTCAAATCCCTATTCCTTACCCCATAAAAGCGGGGAGCGCACTCACAGAGGCAGTGCCTCTGCGAATGTTCACGGGCGGTGGTAATCGCTTACAATCAGGCGAAACCACCAGCTCAGTAGCCCGCTAAGACATTTTTGTCTTAGCGGGCTACTGAGACAAAAAAAATCAATTATGCTAAAAACAAAAAAAAAATCAATTATGTATGCGTTAAATACAAATCGAAATTAATAAAACGAATTAACCTCCCCTTCATTTTTTAACGTCATTCCAGGATTTGTCAAAATAAAAATATAGATATTCACGTAAAATGTGATAACAGAGTAATAAAATACTTATAAAGCACTTCGAAGAATTAACGGTAGGTAGCAGGTGATTATTGTGATTATTTATGAATTGGATTACAGATAGCAATGACTACACGTCCACGGTTGTGAATAATAAAAAAAACACTATTTTTATTATTTTATTCAGTTGCCTAATAATACCAGATGACATTCGTTTAATATCCAAAATACTTTTTTATCCATAAATTTAATGTAATTATGGATACCTGTATTAAGTAATACAATTTAATAAGTACTACTACGTATGTAACTATAAATAAACATTTAATAGAAATGTTTACAAGTTAAATTTATAATAATGACATAACTAAGAAGCTACTATAAAAAATAGTCACATAAAGAAGTTAACATAAATTTTCCCTACCATTGTAATCACCACATTCACGTTTTTGATAATAAAAGAAACAGATATTAATAAGTCTTGTTTTATTGTGGGAATTATAGGTTATCAATTACTTGGCTCTAATTTAACATTAAAAAGGGTTCCTTAGTAACCAAATCAGATAAAAAAACTAATAAAAATTCCATCCAACCATCCAACTTTTTAGGAATCTGTGGTACAAAGATTGCTACTTAGTTACTAACTACTAGCATTTATTATTGTTTCAGCGTGAATGACGGACAAACATCCAAACAAACAAACTTTTACATTTATAATATTAGTGTGAAGTGTGATACTTTACAACACAAAAATATTGTTATGTTCTATCTTTCATTCTTACCTTTAATTATCTCATCTAGAAGGTTTACCTACTAATGTAATAAAAAAATATATACGTAATTTTGTTAAAAAAGTTAGGTGTGAGATGTTTCTAATTCTTTGACTTATTTATAAGGATGCCACAGAAATGAATTCGACGGAACCCTGGCGAATAGAGGTGACTCGGTTTTTTATTATTTACATAGATAATGATAATTTTTAATCTCTACACAATAATACCTTTTATCGTCTTGTGAAATCCTTTATAAAAACTAAGCTCGTCACAAATTGGTAAATCACAAACATGCGTACCTTAGTAGTGCTTCTTGGTCTTATTTTGGCGGTAGCAGGTTTGTCTTTTAACTATCTTTATCATCACCAGTGCCATCATCAGTTTTATTATTTGGTTTTTTAAAAGTCAACAACGTGCATATAATTTTTGTAATTAAAATCATTAAAAATCGATTAAATTGAAATAAGAACTGAGTAATATAGAAAGAAAACTTAATAGAACAAATGGTTTCGGAGATAAGAGCGAACAAACTCATATACGGATTATGAGACAAACATATTTTCTATCATAATTATCCAGATTTGTAATTGGTACTCATGATTAACGATCTTGTCCAAGGATATCTACATACCTATTTGGACTATCACCCTCTTTTCTTATGAATAAGATTTTTTATGCCTTATTCATATATTTTTATAAAGACTGAATAGGACGTACTTGTAGCAGCATTTTTTGCCAATGGTAAACACCGGAAAGTTCTAGAAAAGCATTTTCATTCGCTTCTACGCTAATTAAACCGAGATTCTCTTCTCTTGCAGCCTCCCAACAGAGGCACCAACGTATAGTTGGTGGCTCTGTGACCACCATCGGCCGCTACCCCTATACCGTGGCCATGTTGTACTCCCGCACCGGCAGCATCTTCAGCCAGTCCTGCGCTGGTACCATCATTAACAACCGATCAGTACTGTCTGCTGCACATTGCTTCATGTAAGTCATTAGTTTAATTTTAGTGTTCAATAGGTATATCTAGTTGATGACTTGAATCGCGAAAAATAGTATTATACTAACACTAGCTGTCCCGGCAAACGCTGTTTTGCCTAACCGATTCTCAGATATACCCGATCCATCCATCCATCCATCCATTCAGCCCGAATTAGTCCACTGCTGGACATAGGCCTCCCCCAAAATGTGCCACAATTT
>NC_052127.1:5994341-5997593 GCF_012273895.1 Zerene cesonia
TCATAAGAATCGGTCAAGCCGTTTCGGAGGAGTATGGCAACGAAAACTGTGACACGAGAATTTTATATATTAGATAGATTTTACAAGAGACGAAAAATTGTTCGGTCTAATCTTATTGTCAAAATTTGGGCGTAAATGTTATAAAATAAGTTACGTCTTCAATAGAAATGTCAATCTCTCTATTTTCATCACTATCAATTCCATTACAGCTACGACCGCCCCAACCAATGGCGTATGCGCGTCGGTTCCTCATACGCCAGCAGTGGTGGAGTGGTGCACAACACCAACTCGCTGATCCTCCACCCCTGGTACAATGACAACACCCTCGACAATGACGTAGCCATTGTCCGTTCGAACACTGCTTTCACTTTTAACGCCAATGTCGCCCGCGGTAGCATTGCCAGCGCAAACTACTGGCTCGCTGACAACCAAGTTGTGTGGGCTGTTGGATGGGGTTTGACTACCGTGAGTATCTTTTTTATAGTTCTATGCGAAGCAACTTCTTTGCGGACGTTAGCACATATTATGAATAATGCATAAGGAATCATGAGTAAAGATTTCTAGATTTATCTACATATTTTCCATTGCAGTAACCTTCGTTATTGATGGAAAACCTTTCTTATGAGGATAAATGTTTTAGTACCAAAGATCGAACCTGTTGTTAGTATTATCTAGAAATTTTGGGTTAAACCTCACGGATGCCTACGTAGACCTTATTTATTAATTAATAAATTTAGTCACTGCCTATTATCTTTTAATGATACCACAATACTAACGAGTTGTTTACACACAGTGGAACGGCAGGCCCTCTGAGCAGCTTCGCGAAGTCCAAGTCTGGACTATCAACCTGGCCACCTGCAGGAACCGCTACCGTGAGCTCAACTTATCTGTCACCGACAACATGTTATGCTCTGGCGTCCTCGACGTCGGAGGCCGCGACCAGTGCGGTGGGGACTCTGGTGGCCCCCTCCTCCACAACAACGTGGTGGTCGGAATCTGCTCTTGGGGACATGAGCAATGCGCTCACCCGCGTTACCCTGGTGTCAACGCTCTGGTGTCTCGCTACACAAGCTGGATCCAGTCCAACGCTTAAGTGATTGTATATTGTTTTGTTTTAATATATACCTCCTAATTTTTTATTTGTTTTTTTATTTTTATTTAAAACTCTAGATAGATAAATATCATCATGAAAATACGTTCCACTATAGCACATGAAATACATATACAACTTTACTTTGCGTTGTACTAAGATGATGGGCCAGAAAACTATTTAACCATAGTATCTAATGAAACGGGATTTAATAATATCTATGTACATAAAATTTCAGTGTCACAATGTTAGTTACCGTACTCCTCCGAAACGGCTACACCAATTACAGTGCAAATATAACGTACCTCAATATAACGATTTCCTCGATTTAACAAATTCTTCGTAATCCCCTTGAATTGTCCATAAGAGTCAATGTAAAATATCCCTTTACATTACGAACATTTTTTGCGAACAACCTCTTTATAACGAATTTTTAACTATCAAAAAGTTAAGTTAAAGTATAAGTACCTCTAATTAACGAATTTCGTCAACCCAAAACCTTTATATAAAGTGTAACCAATGTAATGATTCTTAATCTCATAGTATTTATATTTTTTACCTCTTTATAACGAATTTTGACCAACCTAACCTCAAATAACGAACCTCAGTTCAACGAATTACTTGATGTAACGAATATTTATTTGTTCCCTTCCGATTTGCTATGTCGAGGTTGCACTGTATTATGAAATTTTGTGTCCATAGACTGAGAATAGACAAACGTCTATTTTTCATATCTCTAAAGGATAAAAGTAAGGAAGAACAGCGTATGCTGGGTCAGTTAGTAATCCTATAAATGCGAAAGTTTGTGATTATGGATGTATGTATGCTTGTTACTATTTCACGCGAAAACAGCTCATTATATCTGTATGAAATATGGCACAGAAATGGATTAGTCTGGATTAGCACAAAGGCTTCTTTTTACCCCGAGTACCACGCGAGTATATATATATTTATATTTTACGAATAACACTGTTCGACTCACTTATCATTGCGCTGGCATTTGTAGTCATATCCCTATCACCGTTGAATTCGATTACGGTCCAACTTGAACTAAAATATATAAATATTCATAAAACTTGAAGTAATATACTTTCATGAAATATGTAGCTTATTCAATTTGATGAAATTGATGTAGTCTTTTGTTGGAAACCGACTTAATAGTTTCTCAACAAAGTGGATGACAACGCTGTCCTGTGACCGCTGAAGGCTTAGGGGGGAGGGGGCAAGTCCAAAAAAATTTAATTTCCACCCACTGTCTACTACTGTTTATTTCTAACGAAATTAATACCAAGCTATTACTTCTTGCCATTTTATATTTATCTCGGAAAGAATTTCGTGAAAACAGAAGCTAGGCTCTTATTTTATCTAACGTTGTAACAAGTTTGAGGTGACAAATTAAAGATATCTGTTTATGCATTCCAGTTTACGAAAACTAGCTTCAAAATTGGGCGCAGATGTTACTATTTCTATTGTCCAAGGAAAATTTAAGTGGAAATAATAAAGACAGTTTACACTCATTATGGGATTAATACTTAAAATTATTTAGTATTGTATACAAATTTGCTTTTAAAATAAACTAAGCGAACTGTCTGTCAATGAGAAAAATGCAAGTGTTCATGTATCAAAAATTGCAAAAAGCTTAACTTGGGTAATGAGGAAAAATAAAAACAAACATAAAATCATGTAATTTATTATTCACCAGCTGGAATATAATAATTAAAAATCTTGATCGACATCGAAAAATTGTACGACAATTATTTTAGCTTTTCAGTAACAAAAGCTGACATAAACTCAATCACACTGGTTACAAAGATTAAAAAAATTAACTTAGAAATTAAATCAAAGTTCAGCCTTATCAAACAAAAGATCTTCACTTTTGTGTCAACAGTGTTCACAGCACCAGATGGTCGTGAAGGGGTCGTCTTAAGGTTAACGTTTATGGTCATAAACATCCAGAGAGCGCCCTTCGGAGAAAACACCGGGAATGTAAATGTAACCGCAACACCGACGTGTCCTGGACCGGGGACTATACATTCAAAACATACACAAAACTACTGAAGCAAATTATGAAAAAACGCTTGAAGAAACAGGGTGGGGCGGCGAGTGTGAAGGAGTCGGAACGAGGACTTCTTAGTTCTCCTCGATCTCTTGCTCTTGTTCCT
>NC_052127.1:5998593-6010148 GCF_012273895.1 Zerene cesonia
CAGCTGACCAGGGAACCTAAGGCAGGTGGTGACGCCGGACATTGTGAGCGACACGAGATGGTTGAGGTCGCCGTACGTGGGTGTGGATAGTTTGAGCGTGCGGAAGCAGATGTCATAGAGAGCTTCGTTGTCAATACAGTAGGTCTCGTCGGTGTTTTCTACTAACTGATGTACTGAGAGTGTGGCATTGTAAGGTTCTACTACTGTATCTGAAACTTTGGGCGAGGGTACGACTGAGTATGTGTTCATGATTCTGTCGGGGTATTCTTCTCTGATTTTGGAGATAAGGAGTGTTCCCATACCGGAGCCGGTACCGCCACCGAGGGAGTGTGTGAGTTGAAAACCTTGGAGGCAGTCGCATGATTCAGCTTCTTTGCGGACTACGTCTAGTACTGAATCTACGAGCTCAGCGCCTTCTGTGTAGTGTCCCTTAGCCCAGTTGTTGCCGGCACCGGATTGTCCGAATACAAAGTTGTCAGGTCGGAAGATCTGTCCGAAAGGTCCAGAGCGGACCGAGTCCATGGTGCCGGGCTCGAGATCCACAAGGATGGCGCGGGGTACGTACTTGCCACCGGACGCCTCATTGTAGTAAACGTTGATGCGTTCTAGTTGCAAGTCAGAGTCGCCGTGGTAGGCGCCAGTTGGGTCGATGCCGTGTTCGTCGGAGATAATCTCCCAGAACTGTAAAGATACAAATATGTATGAGTAAAAGTTATTTACGATAACATTACGAGGGGTTGTGGTGACTTGCACGGTGAGTCACCGTCGCGGCCACGTCGCCTTGGAGACGCGACGATCAACAAAATATTGCGTGGCTAAATACAAGAACGTGTTCTACTTAACTAAAACTAATTTCATGTCAATGTAATACTTGAATTTACGTATTTTACCTCAATTGCAAGTTATTACAATATGCTAATAAGTATCGTAAAACTTGGTAACAAATTGAAATCTTAAAGTCAATGTAACTTCTTAGAAGCTATAAAATACCAAGATTGCAGGTGAAATTAAAATTCTTTGAATTCTAGCTTACGTTACGTATATGGAACTAAAGGGAAGGTATATATAACCGTTTAGGCCCATATATATTTCACTCCATTTAAGTACGGCTGCCATTCGTGTCACTAACTTAGCAGTAACGATGAATAGCTTCGACATGCGATAAATTTGCGTTAGTCATCCATTTAAATTATCTAGAGTAATTATTGCTGCGAAGAAATTTCTGATTTTATCATGTTCAGATACACTTTATTGCTGAGAAGTTAATTAAGGAAAGTAAGCTAAGTAAAAAATAGACAGTTATTTTCAATGTAAGATTAGTACACGTATTATCATTTTAATTAATTAACTTTTGTGTATTTAGGTAGACCTTCGTAACTTTTTAGCGTATGGTTTTAATCTTCGCGATATAGAAAAGTGCATTTCTTTTTGTTTGCTTTTTTGCATTATTGTAACGTATATAATGGGTTATGATTTCAATAGGAGGAGAGTAAAGCCCCCATGCCCAAAATGTCTTCCATTATCTTATACTTAGTATTCACGACATGGACCTATCCATCTATTCATTTAAATTCAACATTAACACCCGAATATTTTTGGTCCGTTGACGCATTTGAATTTGTTACCTGTAGTATATATATCTGTAGTATTGATATTGTATAATGATTAAAAAAAGAATCCGTATAATTACGAAATTCTTAGATTTCCTTTATGTGAAGGTGTTAAGCTGATCTTATACGAGCATTCAATAAAATGCATATAAATGATTAAACAAAATAAATGTTAATGTTGGAATATTTGCTATTTGTAACGGAAGCTGGCAATAATAGGTGCCACCATACATTACGTGCAAACCCATTATAAATAATTTGTGAAGCGTCATGAATCAGCTAAAGAGGTCATTGTTTCAGTGTTTGTTCACTTTGGACTTAACTGCGCCCTTTAGTAAGTATAAGTTTCAAACTACAATGCCCTATTATATTAGAAGGGCGTGTTGTTAAGAAAAAAATTAAATATTTAAAGGTAAATTATTAATTATAACTATATAATATATGAACGTTGTTTAGTAAAAAAATCGAGACGTATGCATCACAATTAAATAAATATTTTTAAAGCATATTTTTTTTATATAAATATTATAGATACGCCATTTATGTACTTAACATAAATAGTATGATTTATTATTTGATTTGTAAAGAAATGTTTGTTGAAAAATACGAGTTCAATTTTCTACTTTAAGTTCACGCGAGCAATTCCGCGGGCCGCAATTAATAAAATATCATACTGTGGCACGCGATACGTATACCATACTTATAAAATTTCTCAATGTGCGAAATTGCATGAGATCATAACAATTTTGTGGATCTCTGCCAAAAAATTCCAGCTATGACTACAGTGAAAATTTTGAAAATCATCTAAAATTCAAAAAAGAATCGGTATATGGTGACTAAATTGGAATATAACGCTGCTACTTATTAATTATTTCCGATGTTCTAAAATATTCGATACTTTAAGTCGAGTTAAGACAAACTGCATACGAAATGACAGAAAAAAATGTAACGCAGTCTGAAGATTCGTTGTAACGAAACGCATTTCGTCTCAGTTATTTTGGCATATCCGTAAATAACGTTTTATGATGCGTATTTCGTAAAATACGGAAGCGTGTTTGAGCTCTGTTAAGATTAAAAGCTGCCATAACCACCTAGTTTTAAAACTATTTTAGACGACGCGGAAGAGGTGAACGTACTGACATGCGCTATAATTTCCTTCCTGGCACCATTCTTGTATATTGATTTTTCCATTCAGATATAGGGACAAAAAAACTAGGCTCGAACTCTACGTAGAATCAATGAATTATTGTAAGTAAAATTAACTCCGTCCTGCTAAATGAAGCCGGCCGGCGGCCACTACAAAGCCAAAGGTATGAATCCTCGATATTTATCTCTTAGTAAGTACATTATAATCAGATTACAGCTATAATGAACTAGTAAAAAACATCACAAACCAATTCTGTATTAATAATAACCGGTCTTCGGTATCTATTGCTAGAATCTTCATACAATTGTAAACTTTTATCAAGATACAATACAAATCTATTACATTTACAGATTAAAGACGCTGTGAATGCACGATGGTCGCTCATTGGAAATTTGAATCATCCTAGCTCGCTTTGATTGGTCGCCCTTTATCAGGACGCTAGCCTTGAAACTTAACGGTTGCCCTATTATTAACGGTTTTTTTGTGGCAGGAATAACAGCTGCGTGGGGCCCATTACCAACATGCTCTTACAATTATGAAAAAAAAAAATAACAGAAATTTTGATCGCACCTGCTGAATTATGTTTTTTCACTGCAAACAAGGTTTTTACGTTCATATATCAAGTAGCTACGTCACGTTTTCGCATAAGAGGTTTTTAAAAAATAATTATGGTCGAAGATAGACGATGACGGCGAGAGCCGGCAAATCAAGCTAGAACACGTGGTACATTCAGCTCTCAAATGTATCATCAATCAATAATAATCAGGTGTGGTCATAGAAATTTCTACTATGTCAAATAACTTTGCTTCACAATTATCAAAAACATAAATTGGTTCAATAGTTATGTAAAAGTAAAATAAGAGAAATAAATGAAACAAATGCAGTCACAATCTTTCTTTCAAAGTTCAAACCGAGAATCGGCAAGTATGGCGTCACAAAATGCCGGCCGCATTCCGAGACATTCTAAATTCAAAATTTAAAAAGAAAATATGATTACCTTGGCGCCGATTTGGTTGCCGCACTGACCAGCTTGGATATGCACGATTTCCCTCATATTTGTTTAACTATATAAATTACTTAACACTAAAACAAATCTGCTCCGCACGCACCACGTACTTTCGTGGTTGCTTGAAGAATAATGTTCCGTTTCGGGCGAGCCACGAAAGCAGCATACCGGTTAGTGCTGTCGAGTCGCGTATTTAAATATCGATGGTTTTTGTCGCAATGCGTCACACCGAAGTGGGGATTCAGGCGAAGTTATATTATAAATTGTAGAAAATTATTTTAATGTCTATGTTAAAACGAAACTTAATCTATTGTTCAAAGATAATAATTTTTAAATGGGAACATACTTAGCACGAATATTCATTATAATAATGTGATATTTTATGTATGTGTTGAGTTAAATTGTTTTTATGAGGAAGTTTTCTATCTGTTATTCTAAATAATTCCAAATATGTTGAATATTTCAAAATCTTCTTCACTTTATTGTTATTTATTAAATAAAATTTTATTTTGTTGTGTTCTACTAGGCAAATTGTAAAAAAGCTATAAAAAATGTGATTGAATAATTAAACATATAGATGCAATGAACTAAATTAAAATATAACAAATTTAATAAAAAATGTATTCACTCGATAGTTTGCATCATTCAATTGTAAGCAGCTTAGTTTTACATAATTAGTTTACGGTGCATCGAGTTTAGTTCTCTGAGATATAACATTCATAAAAGAAAATTATACAATCTGTAGTAAACAAAATTAAAATTTAATGTATTTTTTTATAAATGCTGAAGTTTTTACATTGATTTAGTTTATAGGATGGTGAATCATGAAAACACAAGTTGTTCTATCGTATCTGTAGATTGCATATGGAAGTGTTATATTTAATACTAATTGATAATTTTTGAAAAACCTGTATTAATTACGAAATTTAAAATCGATATCGATAAATAAAACAGTACAACACCATCGCTTTGGTGATTTCCGCTTGCGTTGCTCACACCAGTGTTGCCAACATATCAAAAATTAGTCAAATAACTACTTATATCCCATTTCTGAATAAATCTATTTAATACTTTTAATAATTCGGTGAATTTAATAACAGACATTTAAATTTAAAATAATTTCCCGTGTTTTATTGTATTAAAAAATACTATTCCGTGTTTTTCAATACAGCTGCGTTATTGATTTTCTTATGTTGGCACACGACGCCGGCCGGCGTCCGCCATGATAGTTTTGCGCAAAATTGGGTGGGGTTCGCCAACATGTATTAATTTGTTATTTATAAATTACTGTTAATCATAGACTTTTTTTATATTAAAATTGAATGTTAATAGAATAATTTCATTACATGACTAGCAATGTATCACGCAAAGACTATTAAAACAATGATAAATTTACTAACATTCTCATAGAAAACGAGTTAAATAATTGTTGTTTATGACATACGTATAAATTATTGTTTATAGATAATACACTCATTTGTTATTCTTATAAATACGCCATCTCGTGTAATAAGTGAAAAACATTATAGATTATTGAGTCCTAAGATTAAAATAATTTTCTCTTGCAATTCTCTATGGGTAGATTTAATGAATTTCGGAAATATAAGTCACTACAATCATAATAAATTGCATATTGTTAATTGTACAATACTGTTTTCAGGCGGCCTCATTTATAAACTTTATTAATTTTATGTATATGCTCCTCTTAATCAATGGGATTTTTTACTAAATACATTATACGTTTTAAATCAACATGAACTAATTTTAATATTATAATTGTTTTCATAGAGTACTCTGAAACGATTGCATCGATTTGGTTAAAATGTATTTTGTTAATAGATTATAAAGGTTTATGAAGGTTCTTATAGCCTTACGAGTACGTCGCAAGCAAATCCGCGGGGTGAACATAGTACTATAGATTAGTATAGCATTAATTGGATTTGGATAATATTACAGAGCACTTTAACTAGTAATCAATATAATGAATAATACGTATTAACTTAATTTCTATGACCGTGCCAAGGACTAGACGATTAGCAAATTTATTGAAAAGCTAGGAATCATTCTTTCATTATATTTTTCAAAAAATTCTATTATGGCAACAAAGTACCGCAAGATTTTTTCAAGGAATTTTTCAAGGAAATTCCTAATTTGAATGTACTTTTTGGTTTTGGAATTTTTGAAAAATAAACAAATTGTTTGTCATTTCGTCCTAATTTAGAATCTGGAGTGTACCTCGTGACGTTGATATATTTTTAGAGATGATCATGTATATAGGAAAAATATTTATTATTTTTTCTTTTGCGCAAAAACCATTTGTATAATACCACAGAATACTTAAAAAGTACTTGGTTATATGTAGATTCATTTCATCATGACAAAAATAATGTTTACTACTTAGTATTTAAAAATAATTAAACCATGTTTCCATCAATATTTTTATTTTTTTTGTATGGCGCTTATATAAACAGAATAAAACAGATACATCTATTTAAGGTTTCTTAAATAGCTTTAAACCGAGTAATTAGGTATTGTATATAAATTCCTTGACTCCGAGTAAATCTGTCTGAGAGGAGATTAACATAAATGTGACAGGAAATTCGTTATTTATATCATATAAAAAAGTTTTGTTTCAACTGTTTATACTTATGGGTGAGTAGGTATGACCATCCATTTATTTTGGGTTGCCTTATACGGGTTCCGACTCAAAACAGGCTACCATCTCTGCTTTTACGGCAAGTTGAAAGCATAAACATATTCAGAAGGCATGGCTCCATCCCAAATTTCGCTGCAATCGTAACGGGAGTTGCAAAATTAAAAAAATCAGTTACATATAAGGCTATCTCGCGTTCTGAGACGCGACCATATGTTCGATTTCACCGCTTCTTTCGACGCCATCTTGTATTTTCCTGTCTGGCGGCGCGAACGATTCGCGCGCATTACATTGACAGTTCTAATTTTTTATATAACATTATTTTTAATTTTAAATTGATGTCATAGTAGTAAATTGAATTTGACTATAGCTTTCAGAATCACGTCGGTACATTATGCGAACGTTGAAAGAGTTTTTGAAATCGGTCCAGCGCAGAAAATTTACGTCAAATCTTATACCTTTAAACGAGCAATTCTTGTATATATATATATATATATACAAAGAATTGAAATATATATATATATATATAATTGGAATCTCGGAATCGGCTAAAACGATTTTCATGAAATTTAGTATATAGGGGGTTTCGGGGGCGATAAATCGATCTAGCTAGGAATTTTTTTTAGAAAATGTCATATTCGTGTTTTATTCGTGTTTTTTTTCCTGACATCTATTGGTGAATAATAATACTATTTTGCTTCGTAGATAGCTGGACAACTGAAATAACACATAGGCACTTTTTATACCGATATTCCTACGGGATACGGTTACGCAGCACGCTTACGCGGTTTCAACCGCGGGTCACAGCTAGTTACTATAATGCTCCGTATTTTAGGAATTAATACAATTGTTATTTCGAGAAATCATAATATGCTTTTAAACAATAGACATATATCTATAACCTTTGAATGTTATTAAATAAAACAGCACTCCAAAATCCATAAAGAATTAAAGAGGCCACGTTTAATTGGACGAAAATGTATTATTATAAGTGAAATATAATTGTATGTACTAACGCATTTTATAAATGAAGTGCCGAGAGAATCCTTCCTTTTCAACGTGGGACGACAACTAACAAAGTTACGATTTTTTACTAACTGACGGGGATGAGCCGTTAGGATTGTCAGTTGTTCATATCGTCATAATAAAAGGAATTTCCTTTTTGAAAAAGGAAGGGTTCTCTCGCATTGCGTTAGCTAAATACAATTATATTCTACTTGTAAAAATATATTTTCGTCTAATTAAACGTGGACTCTTTAATTCTTTATGGATTTTGGAGCTCGTTTATTCAATTACATTCAAAGGATTATACATAACATGATAATAAACAATATGTCATATTCAAATATAATAATATAATCAATCTATTGAAGTTCATATTTTTATTCTACACAAGCTGATATATGGTCTCAGAACAAAGTAAACAAGTGAAGTTTGTTTAGATTTAAGGATGTCAATGTTTATGATTATAAAAACGCCAGACAAGCAATGTACTGCGTGCATTCAGAGAGATTCGCTGACACAAAGCTAGCGCGCGTATCACACAGTATGTTACAAATTATAATAAACACAGTTTCGTAAATCGATGACTAAGTGAACTTTCTCAAAACATCAATCACTTGTAACAACAGAATCTTTGTGAATAGCAAGGTTTTATAATCGTGAGTTTTTGTAGGTATACTTAATCTGTGAAGATTTAAAGATAACATAATTTTATGAGATTTCGAATTCATAATCTCTTGGAATTAAAAGAGTTAAGAAATTTTAAATTCGAATAAATATTTTCATTCTCGGTTTCTAGTTTAATTGGATTCGTTATTCAATGTAGTTGTATTTGCGCTATTATCTTGTAATTATTTTTAACAAAATAACTGCAGAATTAAATCAAGGCACCAGCTTTTAAATAAAAAATCTCACTCAGTAAAAAAAAGGTTTACCACCAAAAATACCGTAAATTTTAACCAACTTTTAAAACTCCATAGCTGCAGTCTCTAGGTATTTACACAGCATCAAAGGAAATTAAATACAACGAAAATCTATAACAAAACTTTTATTGAACAAAATCGAATGCTCTAGATCTTAGCTCTCATAAACCTTACACTTCATTCCGAATTTTTCTTAGTACCTAAGTTTCTATTAATTATTATCATTGTACAATTCATTATAGTAAAATACAGGATTTAAAAAAAATTGAATTAAAATAAAGGATTAAATCAAATTGGTAAACATTAACTTACTATTAGAAATAAGAGATTTTTTTATTAAATCGATGATATTATTTAATGCAATCTTATAACATAATTTACATTAACAAAATATAAATCTGCATTGATAAAGGCATAAATGTTGATAAAACAAATACATTCTATTTACGAATTATACAGCTGATATAAAAATTACATACTAACATGGTAAGATAATATATCTTATCAGTAAACCCCATTATCCAAGTGATTGCAATTATTATCACAAGAAAACATGCAATGCAGTTTTTGGACATAACTGTGTTGCCATAAAATCAATTTATCCAATACATAAGGAGACTGTTTTAAGTAAGGGTTTATTTCATTCGTCGAATTTAATTTAGTAGTTGACTATTATCATAAATTATATATTGAAAATATGTAATACTTTTTTATTAATTAATGATGGACAATTATAAAATTCCAATTTTATTTGTTTCTTAAAATAGTATAGGTAAAAAAAATAACAAAGTTAAAATTGATAGGGGCGTAGCTACCGTGGTTTCAGTAGGATCAATTACGGAGGCCCTATACACCAGGAAAGGTGGCCCCATAAGGTATATCATAAAAAGTACTTAGCTTTTCAGTTCCAAAAAAATTGCTTTACAAACGAAACCTAAAAACCTGAAAATCCACAAATTGGATATTTAAGATATTTCAGATACTTGTTACAGGGCCCCCAAAGGGCACGATACCCTACTGAATCTAAAAAATAAACTCTATTAGCTGAGAACTTATATTATATTATTATGTTATTGTATCTTAGACTATTGGCAATGTGTGGTAACAATTATAGTAATTATATAATATATAATCATCATCTTCAGCCCATTCATGTTCCCACTGCTGGGACACTTAGTGACTTTAAGTCCGAGATCCTCACCACTGAGCCACCACTGCTTATATTATTTATAATACTAAGGTACTTACTCAAGGATCTTACTCCTCCGTGTTCGTTGTTCCAGCCAGTCTCTAAACGGGATTTCAACGAAAAACTATGCCATGAAAAGTTTTCAATGTTCCTAAATATTTTTTAAGTCATATATTATTTTTTATATTTTACTAGCGGTCCGCCCCGGCTTCGCCAGTGGTACATATAAAGCCTTAAGCCTTCCTTAATAAATGGGCTATCTAAAACTGAAGAATATTTCAAAACGGACCAGTAATTCCCAAGAATATCGCGTTCAAACAAACTCTTCAACTTTATAATATTAGTATATATAGATATCATATATATAGATATCAAGCGAATACTTTTAGAGTTATTGTTTGACAGAATCTTTTCCATAATGTCATGGTCTATTTAACTGGTTATAACTAACCATAATGCATAAATACACCTACCCCCTACTTCTCTCTTCCATAGAACCTAATGTTGGAAGGGTGTTGTTGTACTAGCTGTTATTGAGATAAAGAGATTGTTTGGATTATAATCAGCATTAAACTGCTACAATATAGAAGTTTCTCTTTCACACAAAGACTACTGAAGCGATTGTAATGACATTTGGTATGTAGACAGCTGGACAACTGGAATAACATACAAGCTACTTTTTATCCCGATATTCCTACAGGATACGGACTTTCGCGGGTGAAACCGCGGGGTGCAGCTTGTTATTATATAGTTTTCTTTAAATAACTGATGAATGAATGTAGATTGTATTTCATTTTTGAATAAATTACCTCGTATCTTAATTGTATTAAATACATTCAATAAAATAAATAAGAACAGCAACTCATTATTTGATGAATTTCGTCTGATTATTCCAAGGGACGGAAATCATTTATTATAAATAATCTTTTTTCATTGTCACATGTCCTCAGTCGGAATTTCTTCATGCGTGAAGTAAAACTAATACACATAAAATAATTAACAACAAAATACTTGTTTATTGTATGACATAAGCGATCCGATGTTATGACATCACCTTATCGTAACCACCTTATGTTGATCCATCTCACCTCCAGTGTTATTCGTGATATCTGCCCATTAAAACGTAATAACGGGATATAAAGAGGTCTGCGTTAATTGGACGGTGTTAGTGCACTTCTATTTATGGCACGGTGATGTCATATCGTATTGAGAATTTCAACTTTGTAACCAATAAATAATTATTAGCAATGTCATTTCAAATATATGTATAAACAAAGTATTATATGAATTCTTGTTAATTAATCGTCTTTACAGGAATTGTAATAAGCTAAGGTCAATGTTTTTCAATGGATTGACATTGTGTTTATAATCACTTAATTTGATTTAACTCGCAGACTAGTCTATAGGTTATAAGGTCATCAAGAAATCTAAAAAAAAAAAATACGAAAAAATAATGTGACAACGACTATTACCTTAATATTTTTAATGTATTTCTTTTACTGTGTGCATTGCATAATATACAGATATTTAATTATTAGATTAAAAAATGAAATTATAATTATTTTTTATTTCATTTACCTATTTTAAAGCTTTTTTAATATAATTATTTAATAAGAGGATGTCTTTCTTATGGATTAAAATAAAAAAGGTTTAATAAATAAAAATCTTTATTATATACATTAAATTATTGTTCAACACAATTATAATAAAAACTTCTGTATTAGAAGCCGATAAACATTTCCGTTTGGCTGCGGGCTAAGTCCAAACTTTACAATAAATAAAGGGGGACTACAAATTTATCAGCCTTCGCATTTACAGATCTAGACCTCATTGAGGGTTGGAATCATAAGGAATGTATTAAATAATACAAATGCTTTCATGTCAAAACGGGGATTTGTTAACTCATGCGTTCTGTTAAAAGTTAGAAAGCGGGCCTTTTCAGATACTAGGAATCATTAATGTTACTGGAGTAACGACACAATAATGGCAATTAATTTAGTTACTATAGTTGCACCGCAACCGCCT
>NC_052127.1:6010158-6010290 GCF_012273895.1 Zerene cesonia
CCTGGTACTGCTGGTATTCCGAGACCAGATCGTTCATGTTGCTCTCCGCCTCGGTGAACTCCATCTCGTCCATACCCTCGCCAGTGTACCAATGCAAGAAAGCCTTGCGCCTGAACATAGCCGTGAACTGCT
>NC_052127.1:6011290-6026166 GCF_012273895.1 Zerene cesonia
GCGTGGGTCGCAGGCGGCCATCATGTTCTTGGCGTCGAACATCTGCTGGGTGAGTTCGGGCACGGTGAGGGCGCGGTATTGTCTGCTTCCACGGGATGTGAGGGGAGCAAAACCGGGCATGAAGAAGTGGAGACGGGGGAAGGGCACCATGTTTACAGCTAATTTACGGAGATCGGCGTTGAGCTGACCAGGGAACCTAAGGCAAGTGGTGACACCAGACATTGTAAGAGATACTAAGTGGTTGAGATCACCATAGGTGGGTGTGGACAGTTTGAGCGTGCGGAAGCAGATGTCGTATAGAGCCTCGTTATCAATACAGTAAGTTTCGTCTGTGTTTTCTACTAATTGATGTACCGAGAGTGTTGCGTTGTAGGGTTCTACGACCGTGTCTGATACTTTGGGCGAGGGGACAACGGAGTATGTGTTCATGATTCTATCGGGGTATTCTTCACGAATTTTGGAGATAAGGAGTGTTCCCATACCGGAGCCGGTACCACCACCAAGGGAGTGTGTGAGCTGGAATCCTTGGAGGCAATCGCATGATTCTGATTCTTTACGGACTACATCAAGGACTGAGTCGACTAATTCAGCGCCTTCAGTGTAGTGTCCCTTGGCCCAGTTGTTACCGGCTCCAGATTGTCCAAAAACAAAGTTGTCAGGGCGGAAGATTTGTCCGAAAGGTCCAGAGCGGACTGAGTCCATGGTGCCAGGCTCGAGGTCGACGAGAATAGCGCGGGGTACATATTTCCCACCGGAGGCTTCATTGTAGTATACGTTGATGCGTTCTAACTGTAAATCTGAGTCGCCGTGGTAAGCGCCGGTGGGGTCGATGCCGTGCTCGTCCGAAATGATCTCCCAGAACTGTGAAAGAAAGGAATTCCGTTAGTCTATAAAATATTTATTTGTGTCGGTCGGTGCTTTCGAATAAAAGCGTATACGAAAGCACTTAGATTGTAAATGCAGCGATCCACTTTCGAACCGGTTACTGATACGATTGTAGAATTGAAATTGTTAGTTTAATTTTATGTTTCGCATTTACATCCGTTTATTTTCCGTGTCTATAACGACTGGGATTGTCAAGAACAATAAAGCTCAATGAACCATCTCGTAAATGGCCGTCAGGATGCATAATACGTCTTTAATAACTTGCCGGAGAGTACAATGGATTGCGCAAGACGTTGTCAGTTATCGAGATACACAGTGTTGCCTTGGCGACCGGCTACGCCCACGACTCGGCCGTATTCAGTTTATCTCACCTTATATGTAGAGAACGTATTGTACCAGTCGTTTAAGCAAACTTATTACCATTCGAATGTCACTTTTCGATTCTCCGTAACTGGCCTGAATACCTATGCCATATGGTCCGTAATTTTCTTGTGTAATAATATGAATATGTAATTGTTCTTTCAATTCAGAATAAAGTTTCATGGTACATGGAAGCGCTTAAGTGCCTAGCAACTGATCGCATTAATATTCAGTAAGGCGATTGGCATGATGTCATCTTTGGCTGTAGGCGTGTGAGGCAAACAACATCGACTGATACCGTATATGAGAAAATGACTAATATGGAGGTTACAGCTCAGGGTTCTACAGAATCGAAGATAATAAATCTTGAACAGCAATCAACGAGTTAATTATGATCAAATCACGCCAGCCGTCCGTTGTATGACAGAATAATGATTTTTAATAAAAGTGAAAGGCGTAGTTAGATTACTTTCTTAAGAGTAACTAGATAAGAGACGGTAGATGCGATGAAAGTTGGAAATGTCGTGTGAACGAACGGCACAATGCGCCAGTTGTAAGGGAAATCAGGGTTTGGCTCATACAATGTATACTGTGAATGTTTAAATAGTATTGTCTGCAAATAACACAGACGAGGTATGTCACGACTAGCTTCTAAGCATGCATTTGCATCTAATTAAGTGTTATATCTTTTGTATTTTTGAAGTTAAATGAAAATAAACGCTTTTTTCGCCAAACGTACAAACCACACGATTACAAGAAAGCATAATTAGGTCTTAGCTTAGTTAGTATTAATAATGCTTTGAAATTATGATGACAAAATTTAGCGTAGATACCTATCAAATATGGAGTCCAGATTTATTAAAAATAGCAGAGAGGAAAATAACCATAAAATCGCGTAATATTTTAGTTTCAAAATTATTTTTCTGTACATGGTAAATCCATAGTGAAATTGTCTACGTTAAAAGCCTGCTATTTCACTTAACACAGCTAGAGAGTACTGTGAAGTGGGAACAGCTATTTATAAACTACCGGGCATCGACCGTGGGTTCAATGGCCGGTAGTAATCTTCACTTCTGCATTATGATAAGATAAAATGCTAAAACATTAAACTAAAACTGGAACACGTGTGGCCAACAGAGTATAAAATGTTGGAACTATTGTTTCGGTGTATAATCATATAGTGAAATTGTGCATGTCTCTGATTTTTACCGTCTGGTTAACTTGTTTTATTATGCAGTCTTTTATTTAAAATTTAAAATGAGAATGATTTTTTGTCTATCATTTTATTGTTTTAAAACTTTATTATATTTTTTTAATTGCAACACTGAATGTTAATCAGCTGATTTTTTTCATTGAAAACGTGTAAAATGTAGTCATACTTTTACAAATTTACAGTTGAACTTTTTATCGTGAAGGAGATATATTTATTAACCGTGTGATATAACATAATATTCGCCTGCAACAATGTAAAAATTTTATACAGAGACTAAAAACTAAACAACCCACAAAAAGTATTATTTTCAACGAGTATTGAATAACAGCCTAACGCTGCTATAATAATGACATCACGAGCAACCTCAAAAGTAAATAATAACCTGAATATTTTCAAGAATTCAAGGACATACAGCAAATTAGTCATACTGTATGAAATAGTTGACACAGCTTTGCTTGTACGTGACTTAAAAGGAATATTTCTCATATATGTTCATCTCTTTCCAATGATTCACTTGTATTTTTTTCATATTGAGTATATTACCACAGATTAGGCAGTGGTTTTTAATGTATTATTTTTACATATAGGAAAACGTATTCTAATAAGAAACGTTTAGGAATAATCAATGAAAATTTAAATTAGACTTAAAACTTTAAAACAAACAAACTTTAAAGATAACAATAATTACTTATAAGATAGGTACAAAAAAGTTTTGCGTGAGTATTGCCAATACCCAATATTGTCCCTTATAATCGGAAATTGTGAAGCAGCAAGGAATTTCCGAACCCGTCCGGCTTACAAAACACATAACTCTGTACTGTGATAGTTAAAAAATCTATTTGGCGTTGCGACATAAATGTTACAGTATGTACCAACCTATTAACCAAAGTATACGTAGGATGTTTTAACTGATTGAAAGTGGACCAGAACACGCGTTTGATCTCAACGATAATCTAAATGGAATCTCTACTGAATCATGGTGGTGGAATGCATTTGATAAGATTAGTTGCAGCCTCTGTATTGAAATTGTGCATCGACATAAATAGGATGGTTTAGTATCTGATTTTTTAAGAGTATTATAAGATTTTCCTTTATAACTCATTGGGTTAGGGAGGAAGTATCATTTTGTAATCGGATTAAGTTCAGGACGGCCCAAAACCATGAGAGCATACCAAAAAAAATCTCTATTATTCAAGCCTGAGAGCACAAAAATATAAAAATAATCTTAAAACCACTCGTCACAAAGTGCTTAAATTTTCTCTCCACAGCACATGCAAGTATTATATCATCTTTATATTCGTTTGTACAAGATAAGATAGAGTATCAGACGTTAATGCATTAACTGGAGTATCAAAAGGTGTTCTATGGATTTGAGATAAGCTATTGAATACGTGACTACATAATTGGTACGTTCACAATGGACAATTTCACCAGTTTAGTAAGGAAAGCTGGTAATTATGGTCCATTTACATTCATTAACTGTGCTACTTGGGATAATTGTGATACTATCGCTGGTTACTAAGCAGTCGTTACCACGGTAGTGTTTGATCAATTTTCAACCCATCCAAAAGCGCTAATTAATGAAAATATAAAGAGGAGTGTTGATTTAGGCGGTCTCGGATGATGTATGTATCGAAAAATATTCTGAAATGTTCCTTGGGAATACAATACGTGTTTGAGCGTTTGCTGGTGATAAGTAATTAGTTCAAGTTGAAATATAACCACCGCAAAACAGTTTTATTTAAATTTTCTAGTGTTTTGAATATCCGGCAAATACAATACAATCCAATTCGAATCTTATAAGTTAAATGAATGCTGAATGATAAATAGATACTCTGTAGATATTTTATGAAGTACTTTCCATAAGAGTGAACAAGTTTAAGCAATAAGTCAGTGTCCTCTAATGAGGCTAGAAGACGTCGATAATATAAATTGGGACATATTTAACATCTGATCGATTCAAAATCTATTTAATCAGTTGCTAGACTTTCGCGTTTAAGCTTTGGAATGCAAGAACATTCCACTTATACATAAATGTTTTATTAAAGACATAGCTAGAAGGTTATTTTATCTGTACTCCATGTTTTATTAATAGTCGACATGACAAAAGGGGAAGCAATGGATGTAAGTCCTTCCATCGAATGTTGTCAAATACCTTCGATCTTCGATTTAAATACTTTAAACTCATGTGTGTTTGTGGGCCATAAATAAATAATCTTTATCTGTGGTTCGATATCCTTTACCTATATTAAAACCGGTTTACGGTTTTAATTAGGATGACGTAAGAGTCCTTTTTGACCTCTATAGTATTAGTTTTTCGATAGTATTAAAGTGCTTGCATAATTACACGAATCCATTGGTTGCAGGGTTCTTATCCCCACTTTTTATTCTTAATAAAGAAAGTACCTTAACTCCATTGAAATAAATACTAAATTGGCTATTGAAAAAACAAGCGGAAACTAAATACATATACAAAAGATAACTAACATCCAGATTCTTTAATTGTATGCGTGTTCTATTTTATATGAATTATTATATTATTATGTAATATAGGTAATTGAAAAAAAATGCTGTCGTGGACAACAAAACAAATAATTTAATGTATTAGACTCAGTACGAATAAACACGCAACCCTGGTTAGCGGGGGTGGCAACTCCAGTAAGGGTGCGTAAACATTGGGCCGGTTGCGTGAAAGTGTAATATTCAGCTGTCAAAATTGAATCGGTTCATGCAACATTGAAGCAGTTTTACAAATAATATGTTTTATCTTTCATACATATGTAATGGATATGTGTTCGACATTTCGAGAAAGATACCGCTAGCCGGCGTTTTTATCGCAGATAATTTTATTTTTTTTAATCGAATGATATATGTAAAATATTCACTTACTTTAGCTCCGATCTGGTTACCGCATTGACCGGCCTGGATGTGCACGATTTCCCTCATTTTGAATTAAAAAATATAAATTACTTAAACACTACACGATTCGCACAACACTACTCGGAGATTGATCAAAATGCAAGCGCGGTGGGGTGTTATGAAGCTACTGTCGCCTCCGCGCAGCGTCCGAACCGAGCGTTGTGATTGGCCAGCCGCTGACGCCATCTTGTTCCGCGCCAACTTCACGTCATTCCCAAATGGCAACATTCGAGTTCGCTATAAATGGTCATATTACTGCATTATTATTTTTAACATTTGAGGGGTGCTGCGTTTATTTTTCGTTCCTCTTTTGCATGGATCAGATGATATTTTTAGCGTTGGGTTTCATGAGAGACACACCCGGCGCAAACTATCGTAACAAGCGAAGCGTTTACGCTTGATGACCTAAAAACTTTATAATAAACAATGGTTTTTTGTCACGCATGTAAAACTAGAATATGGTTTCATGTCTCGGCATATTGCGTTCCTAATTTCCATGTCACACCTTCCTAGAAAGTATATTTTTATTTTGTTATGTATACAGGTGAGATTCTAGAGCCTGTAAGACAGTTTTAATTTATTTATAAAACTTTATACAGTTATTTATAAATTGAATAACTGTAAGAATTTAACAGTTTAATAAAAATTAATTTATTTATTTAAAAAATAAGATTTCATTTGAAGTAAGAAAAAATATTATATTATACGTGCAGTTTAAATACTCGTATTTCAATGTCTCGAAAATGAAACATTGTGTATGAAATGTGTAGGTATAAAAATTGAAGTATATATGTTTATTTTCTAAAAATATTAAAAGGTTTAGTGTACCTTTTAATTATGTTAATGAAACAATATAAATTAACAAAATGAGAATGCAAAAAAATGTTGTATGATACACATTTGATGGCGCTAAATGGGCACAAGGGTTTAAAAAACGTCCCTTGTGAACCTTTTCATTACGCAGAATCGTGTGAAAAATAAACGAAACGTCCGCCTTAGCTGCAGCCTCCATGTTGACCCGGGACAGAGTAGAAAAATTAAAAAGTATATAGACATATCTACCGGTGGATGCATTTTAAATTACAATTAGATATCTGAGTTGTTTTTAGTAATCCATTTTTATATTATTTAATGGTTTACCAACGTTTGTTTACATTTCAAATATCAGACATATATTACAAAAATTTTACACTTTTAGGCAAACAATGCATCAAAATAAAATAGTAACTTAGAAATTATTTCAATTCCATTATATCTGTTACAAACTAACGATAATTTGAATCTTTATGTAATTGAGAAATTTTGAAAGAATAGAAAAAATTTGATCACGAGGCAGGATTCGAACCTGCGTTTCTTGCCTAACCGTAGCAATCATCTTTATGTAATTGCTAGTGGTTTTGTAGTGTTTTTATAAACATCACGTCACACACATAGCCAAACTTGTGCTCTCTGAATAATTAGTAAGATTTATAAAGAAAAACCAGAGATGTGTCCAATGAACGTTCTAAGAAAACATCCGATATATACTTGAGTATATAATTACTGTATAAAGTTTCTTATTACATATGACAAATGAGGAAAACTTATGTAGGTTAGTGTAGGACGAAATTAACATGCGAATAAGATTTAAATATGTTTGTCTGTTAGATTCTTAGAACAAGAAAATAGTTCAGGCTATCGGCACAAGGTGGCTATTTCTATTATAAAGCTGAAGAGTTTGTTTGTTTGAGCGCACTAATCTCAGGAACTACTGGTCCGATTTGTAAAATTCTTACAGTGTTTGGTAGCCCACTTATTGAGGAAAGCTATAGGCTATATATGTACCATAGGCGAAGCCGGGGCGATTTCCTACTCAATCGTATGATTGTAATAAATTAGTGTATACTAATACATTATTAAAAATAATGGTAAAAATATATTAAGCACTTTATTTAACATTGTTGTTAATCCTTAATTATCCGTGGTACACTTAATCTTCAAACTTGTTTAAGTTATTTTATCCGTGCTATTTGTTTAAATCGTAACTGTTTATTCATAAAAAGTCATTTAATTACAAATTTAACTGGTCCAAATACTGTACACGTGAGGTCTGAAGTCATGTATGGACAATAAAAAATGACCCAGCACTATATTTAAGAATACTAAACCGACCTGAAATAAGATATTGAATTCATTCATCATCATCAGCCCATATACGTTGCCACTGCTGGGACACAGGCCGCCTATGAGCGTTCAGGCCATAATCCACCACGCTGGCCAAGTGCGTGTTGGCAGATGTCACATGTCGTCGAACTTTTGATTCTTGGACATGCCGGTTTCCTCACTATGTTTTCCTTCACAGTTTTGAGCAGTGATGTTACACATGCGCAGATAAATTGAAAAATCAATTTATTTCCTGCACGCCTGTCTCGAACCCCGACCTGTCGATTTTAAGTGCGAGGTCCTCACCACTGAGCCACCACTGCTTTTTGAAGAAGATATTGAATTACCATCTTTAATTCAAATAGTTAAAGTACATAATTGTTTATATCCATTGTATCACAACCAAAATGTAATGAAACTACAGTCTAAGTAGGTTTAGTAAGAAACAGTGTGTTTGTTAGTAACATTTATTAATAGTATTAAATGCATTATTCATTGTTATTGTTATTCACTGGCTATCTCATCGTTTATACGTTTTGGTGCCAATCTGTCGAGACATTAACCGACTTCAAAAAGGAGAGTTTACTGAGTATACAATATAAAATATGTATGTATGTATACTTATATAGTATTAGGATTATTTACTGCACAGTTTTAACGCGATTCAGACATTAATGAAAACAATTAAGTATTTTCTACATAATGAGACACCGACGTCCCGGGGGGAGATTGGTACCTAGATTCTATAAATAGAACAATTTATACAACAAAATTCCTATCAAACACACAAAGAATCACGTCAATAGTTTGAAAACCTAGTGAGATATCGAGTAGGAAAACAAAAGAGAATATAGAATTCGAATTGAGAACCTCTTTTATTTTTGGTAACGTCGGTTAAAACATATATATGTACACTATCAATGTCACAATTGATATGAAATTTATTTAATTGATTCATTTATATAATTACAAAATTTGTTTAATTCAAGATTTTCCTTACATAGTACTTGCCCTACGATTGACGATTCGGCCACAATTTGCATTCAAGTTTAGCCTACATATAAGCAAATAATACACGCGAATATAGCATCTAAGTATATGGAATAGAGTAGAATATAGGCTGTAGTGTTTTTAAATTGAATAACAAATTTGTCATATGTACACAAGTTGCCTATTAAGGGAATGAAATCAGTGGTATTAAGGTCAAAGCCTTATGTGTTGCATTAAAATGTTAAGAGGAATTACACTTTTCTTTTTATTACCCAGTGGTGCAGTGGTTAGCGTTATGTATAGTTGGTTCGATTTTAAGGATTTTCTATTGTGTTAAATGGTGCATATTTTAGATGTCATATTTGGTTGCGTTCACGTGGGTAGCACGTATATAAAAAACCACACCCCCACAAAAGATCGGCGTGAAATAGCATACTGCTGTGTTTCGTTCTGTGAGTGGGGGAGCCGGAAGCCCATATCCTTTTCTTTACCCTTCCCAGTCTTTTTATTTATTCGTCTCGTCAATCCTTTCCTAGTCCCTTTTCAATTTGAAGTCGGCAATCAATTTGAAGAGGCGTAAGGTCTGCAGTCGACCTTACACTCTCCTAATGTTCATGGGCGGTGGTAGCGCTTACCATCAGGCGACCCACCAGCTCCATTGCCGACTGTGACATAAAAAAGTAGCATGTTACTGTATTTCAAACCGTTAAAAGGGGAGCCGAAAACCTCTATCCTTTTGCCTTGGCTCCTCCTCCTAATCCATACCTTTATTCCCGTTGCCAATTCTTTTCTTATCCTTTGACCCATTGAAAGCGGGCAACACTCTTGCCAGACCCTACCTCTGTTAATGTTCATGGGTAGTGATCGTTAAAAAAATTCAAATAAGTTAAATATATTCATAAAAGTAGGTCAGTATAAGCTTCAGATATACTTCCCTCTTAGACATAATTTAATAGCATCACATTTCCACGCGGAAATAATTGCAGGGCCAAGTTGGTATCATTGTATGTTTGTAACGTTGTCACACGAAAAACCACTACATCGATTTCAAAAATTCTTATGTACCACGAGCGGAGCCGGGGCGAACAGCTAGTAATTTATAATCTGACTTCTGAGGCTTAAACATAATGCATCCTATTTTTTACTTTTGAAAATCGCAACAAAAATCTGTTCAGTAATTTTTTTTATCCATCGCGAACTGACAGACAAACTGATGCAGAAATTTTATTAACACGCTTTTATTGCTTTTCCTGTATGTTTGTATGTTACCGACTCCTTTAGACTTCATTTTAACCCTTTAAAGGAACATATTTAATGAAATTTTGTACACTTATCAAGTTTCGGATACAATACAATAATATCATGAGCTTATCTTACTATCCTCATAAAGATCGCCAGGATTTTTTTTGGATCAGGATTATTGAGTTGAAAGCATTAAAGCAGGTTTTTTTTATTATTTATTCTATAACTAGTTACTTTTTCTTAACTAATTATAAATCTTACTTCGGTTATCATTTATCACTATAGATAGTCCTTAATACCACTGAGTTAATATTATTACGTCCTTTTTCCAAGTTAATATCTCGTTAAGCCCGTTGCTATGGCGACGGAGTGGGTGTGATTTCACCGCTAATGGACCGAGTCTTATTACAAGCCATTGTCTGGGCTTTAATCATTAATAATTAAGCGCTTTCGCTCAGTTGATCTCTATTATTAATGTATATACAAAAATATTGTTGTGTCTCGGGTCGTAATGTTTGTTCCCATACCTCCGAAACGAGTGATTCTCATAAAATTTTGTGTGCATATCGGCTAGGTCTGAGAATAGACCAACATCCATTTTTCTAACCCCTAAATGATAAGTGTAAGGCAGAACACAGAACTGCGTTGGCCGGATCAGCTAGTTACTTATATTAAGATTTTCTTTCTTTCTTCGTTCGTATATTCTACCAACACATTATTCGTATCGTTTCATTTGTTTACAAACTGATTAAGTACCTACAAAAAGTGTCAAATTAATCTGCAAATTAGACTTTTAACCTGAAATTGCTGAATAGCTCAGGAAACGCTGAAAACTATCCAGTGACAAGTTTTGTGTTGAAACCTCGTTAAATATTATCGATCGCACATGAGTCAGGCGTGCGTCATCCCTCCCGCGCCCCTAACTAGCGAATGGGATGGGTTACACGAAAAATGAATTATCCTTTTGTTTTATGTTAAGGGACAATGAATTGGGCATTTTCCTGTTTGGTTACGTGTTGAGTAAGTCAAAATTAAGACGTAATTGTTGATAAGATATCATTAATATTGAACCGAATTAATCTTTCATAAAATCGTATATAACATAGCTCCACGAAAAAAACAATGTATTGCTCTGGATTTTTTGGAAATTTTTATATTTTTGAGTGTTTTAATCACGAATATATTCATGAAAGTGTTATAATATAAGCTCTTTTTTATGATTTTTACGTATTTATCTTGTATTTTGAACAATTAATTACTGCTTTAAAAACAATGGTCTTCTGAAAAATTGTAAAAGAAAAGCTTTTAAAAGGTGTTTTATGTAAACATAATTTTTTTTTTTAATTTTCCTTCCTATTTACTTTCATTACTTCGATCATATTTTTTCGATTAAACCTGACATATGTATAAATATATCTGTTAGGTTTTAGTTTATTTTGTTTCTTGATTTCCAATTTTTCGAATGTAAAATGAAAATGAATATGTAAAAGAAAACAATAGCAAATCTTACAAAATCATTGATAATTTCATGAATTGTGTGTATTTATACACTCAAAATCAATCTTATATAGGACAACATAACCAATGCTGACCAGTAATAAAACGATGCCTATAACATTTCATTGATTTTCTTCTGAAATCGAAGTAATTTTTGTTTTTATTTTTCTAACGTCTTAACTACATTACTAATACACACATAAATTGGTAACACTTTACAGACGAAGATTCGAGTAAAAGCTGTAAAAGAAATAAATACGTATTATATGACTAAAAACTCAACTTCAAAAGCTCCTAAAAAACCTTTCTAAACAACTAAGTAAGGAAGTCGTAGGAACTAATCAATATGGTCATAGATTAATGACCTAGATGCGAAATAGACAAGTTTTATCAAATATTCTTTATTCAATCAGAGTGTTTATTATAAAAATTATATAATTTAATCAATATATGAGTAGATATGTATCTGTGAGATAAAAATGTACTTGTCATAATATATAAAATAACTATATTTGAAAGTGATTTTTTGTCATATATTTATACGTATTAAACTGCGTCTTCACGTGTTAATTAAAAAGTTTACCGTGGTGTTCCTTAAAAAATATTGCCATGATTTTTTTAGGTCGGTTGAAAAACTCCTCATACAACTCCGTCCGTTGTTAAATTTGCTCGTCTTATAAACTCTTTTAAATGGATTATCCAATACAAACAGTTTTTCAATTCAAACCAGCAGTGCCTGATATAAGCGAGTTCAACCAAACATCCAAACTCAAGTAAGTTAAGATCTTTAACAACTACACAACGGATTATGATGGAGTTTTTTTTAATACATGGAGTGATTCAAGAGGAAGGTTTATACTTATAATAACATCTATAAAACTACTTCAAAGATAACGCGTGTGAAGCCGCGGGCAAAAGCTAGTTATATATATTAATGAAATTTGCTTCATTCATAATTGCAATGCCATTAAGAAAATAATCTTTGCCCCGTAGGCGTAGTGAGTCACAGAGTACGTGGGTTTGATTCCGAGTGAAGTCATCTGGCGAAGTGGGCCCAAGGTTCGAACCGGCATGCCCTAATTTAGTATGAATAGTTATGCAATTTCGGTACTTGTTTTTTGTAACGACACTTGTAACAGGCTTGTATAAAAAGTGGCTTTCAATCAGTCTGTCTCTTTCAGTTTCACGTTATTTTGTCATTGGTGTAAGGAGAGACTGTGATTATGAAAAGTAATAATAATAATGAATGTAAATTCGATATTTTAAGAAAACACTAAAATGCCTTTCAATTCAACTAAATCAAATTTAAATGGGATCCTATGGCAGGGACCCTTTAAAGTAAAAAAGGAATCTAGGAATAAAGATACTTTTTTAGTTTTGAGTTTAGAGAGAAATTTAATGAATCCACATATATTCAGATTTGGCTAATTTGTATGTGCTCAAGAAATAGAAATATTCTTCATAGAAAACATAATCCATATGGGCACAGTCGAGTAAACACAACTAATGAACGAGTACACAGTACAATACACAATTTTACTGAAACGTAGTAAAATGGGTAAAAAGATAAAGTAAAATATGGCAACCCACAATGAATTTGTGTATGAAAAATAATTATTGTTTACCATTTTGTCATGTTCGCTATTTATTTTGTTTTATTTATTCACTGGACACACAACAGTCAATAACAAACACAATAACACAACGAGTTTTTGGCTAAATAACAAAGGCCTAACGCTACTGAGCAATTCGAAAATTTCTGTCATTTAAACATTTGATGTTGTATTCAACGAGATATGCGGTAATTCGGGAAAATAAGTCTTGAGAACGAAGTCACGGGCACCAGCTAGTTATCATTATAAATTTTATTACAAATTTTTCGTAAACTCAAATGATTTCCCGATTCCGCCATCACAATTATCCCATTGTCCTATTGTGTCCCATCATGCCCCATTATGCCCCATGTGAGACCTTGTATTGGTTTGTGTTCAATTATACAATCAGGGGACATTCGCCATCAATTTAGTTTCGTGTGGGAGGTCGGTGGTGCGCAGAGCAATGATATCAGAGACATATTTTTTAACAAAATATAACATTATTAGAAGGATAAATGAATTATTAAACGAAGGAAAGAGGAACGATGATTATACATATTTTTTAACAAAATATAATATTATTAGAAGGATAAATGAATTATTAAACGAAGGAAAGAGGATCGATAATTATAACATGATTAAACACATAGGTACATTAAATTTTTTGTACATTTGCAATCTTAGACGAATTGTTTCACAAATACTTTTTTTTGTGTAATTGTGTAAAATTATAAATACTTTTATGGTTAAAATAAATGTATGGAGATGTAAGTTATAAAAATTGTGTGTGTGAGCACACAGTCAAATAATTCAAAAACACACTTCACACAACACAGTATAAATAATATGAAATTGAACAATACACAAATGGCGACTAACAGCAGAGTCAATTGTCTATTGTCACAATAAATAATAGAACTTTTACCTTAGTTACGTAGGTAGAAAATTGCTACGTAAAAATTTCTAGCTTTCTGGCATCCTAGATCTTGCAATATTACATAAGATCCCAGGTAACTGCAATAAGGAGATCCCCCCCTCCCACATGTTTTCTCAGCAACCCCTCACTACTCCCTCATCTTAGCTGCGTGAAACTGGCTCTTGTATGAAATATTGTATAATGCTGAGCTCGTATTGATTTTCAGTATTGCAGTTCCGCATTTTTACTTTGACACGCTAGCTAGATGCTGGTTATTATATACTAGCTTTTACCTGCGGCTTTGAACAAGTTAATTCGGAGTAGTTTAAAAGTTATTATTATATTTATAAGCCTTCCTCTTAAATCACTCTATCTATAAAAAAAACCATCAAAACCCGTTGCGTTGTTTTTAAGATTTAAGCATACATAGGGATATAGGGACAGAGAAAACGACTTTGTTATATGATATGTATTTATTAGCAGCCGCCCGCAACTTCACCCACGTATTCAAAGGAAGAAAAATACAATCCGAGTACAAAGCGTTTTAATAGTTTAGGGGTGAAGAAGAGACAAACAGACAGAGTTTCTTTCTCATTTTTATTAAGTAGGAATAAGGAGGGAACTGCTTCCCTACGGATATAATTTTATATCTGAATGTATTGTATGATTAACATAAGACATGTTAAATTGACTTTAAGATATGTCACAATGTGAATCTTATGAAAAGGTTTATGGGGTGGATGCTTTTTACAATGCACCATACGCTGATTGTTTTTTATTACAGGCAACGGCCTGTAATAAAAAACAATCGGTAGGTAGTCGGTTTTGTGTTTTAAGTCAGGATGTATTTTTTTTCTTTTTCGCTATCTAACAACGAACCCCGCGCTAGATTCAAATGGCAAGACTCCCATATTATTTTAGAAACCTACGTAGTGTTAATATATTACGTAGTTATTTACCATAAAATATATTAAAGTGCTTTTAATTTTCGTTACTATTAATTCTGCTATTTTCCAAGACTATAAAAATTCAAAAGCTCTTAATGAAAAACCGCAACTGTTGCCTTAATAATGTTTCATTCAACTAATATTTAATGTAAAGATTATAACCTCCGAAG
>NC_052127.1:6027166-6034670 GCF_012273895.1 Zerene cesonia
TAATGAAAAACCGCAACTGTTGCCTTAATAATGTTTCATTCAACTAATATTTAATGTAAAGATTATAACCTCCGAAGCCTCTGTTTTTTATTAATCTACACGCACGTGCGTAGGCGAAAGCAGTTCCTAGTACACAACCAACTTCTTTTTGCAGTTATAAAGCCCAAAATAGGCTCTATGTCTATACAAAATGTATATGGCCTTCCTGAAATAACTGTAAAACTAGAAACAGATTATAAAAGTCATTGTCTATGACCATTTGTCTTACTTTACGTAGCTCGAACCTAAAGGTAGTCATTTATTTAGATCTTTGATAAACTTGTGAACTTTGATAATACTCATTGTTTAATTTGTTTTGTAGCGGACTGCTAGATACATGCGCCAGTTTCTCATCTTATAGTCAATCGAATCTTAAATGTCTTTTATATAATAAATATTAAATGTCTTTTCTGCTTTGCTGTTACCTAAATTACATACGCCTAAAACAATTAAATAATTAATTTTGTAAAATACTTATATAATGTTGAAAATATTTTGTACTTGCTTTCCGCCCGCGGCTTTTCTTGCGTAGTCGCAGGAAAGATAGACCCGGGGTTCTCCTCGCATGCTCCCGTTCCCGTGGGATTTCCGGGATTAAAAATTTCTTATGTCCATCTCCTGGTTCTAAGCTACCTCTGCACAAATTTCCAGCCAAATCGGTTAATCCGTTCTTGAGTTATAACTTATAAGTAGTGTGAATAACACCACTTTCTTTTATATACATAGATTTGTTGATTTGAGACTTCAATTTTATTTCTTTGTTCGACGCTGCCAACATTTTGAGGATTTTCTTAATCCTATCCTGCTAATATTATAAATGCGAAAGTTTGTAAGGATATGTGTGTGTTTGTTGCTCTTTCACGCAAAAACTGCTGAACCGATTGCATTGAAATTTGGTACGTAGACAGCTGGACAACTGGAATATCATACAGGCAACTTTTTATCCCGATATTCGTGACTTACTTAGACTTATGCGGGTGAAACCGCGGGGCGCAGCTAGTTTGAAATAATTGCGACTGCCTTAATACGTTGAAATCATTTTTTAACTGAAATCTATACCGATTTAACAGTTCAAAAATTTGGACGACTTTGTTGGTTTAAATATGACTCATGTAGAAAATATGGAATTGCATTTATTTAATAAGTTATATGAATCCTGAGTTTTTAATAATTTGAATACGTAGGTGTTTTATATAATCATTCAATACATTCCTAAAATCTAGCCCACTTCCCGTTGCCATGGAAACGGGTTCCCAATTCAATCCTGTGCGAGCGAGAGGGCGCTATGCGGTAACCACCCGGCGTCTCTGTCTGGCACGTAGAAGCGTCCAGAAAGGACAGAAGTCTGCATGGAGCCTAGGCATTGCGGAGGCTGAGCGCTACGATACTTGATGTAAACCCTGATTAAGTTAACGCACGATTATCATTAACACGATTTATCGATTAAGTCTAGATTCTAGGTGTATTAGCTTACAGAGAAATAGTAATGACCTGTTTTAAATTTTCATTATCTAAATAATGGTAATAGGAAACAAAAAGAAAATTATTCATTAGTCTAGTTGTCTAGTACTCGCATTACAATCTATAGGTCCTCTGATTATTGAGACGTATGGTATAGTTGTAAACAAAGTGCGTTTTTGAAAATGGCTTAAAATTATAAGTACTTAGGTATATCACGTTTTCTTGTGAATAATTTCTCGATTGAATCGCTCTGAATAAAAGATTTGAAGCAATTTTCAATAATAAAATCTGTATACATGTTGTTTAGTAAAAGACCTCAAAAATAATATAACTAAGGTTGTTTAAAAATATTTTTTTAATGTACCTGATTCTTTGATGAAGCTTTTATTAAGTTAGTGAGGTTAATAATATCTTAAATATTATGTTAATGAGAAAGTACGAGAATGTTTTATTCCACGGTTCACACGGTACAACAGGGAATACATTCAGTATAATACAGAGGCGAAATAGACGTTAAGCTAGTCAAGTATCTATAGCATTATACAATCTGTGGCTAGTAATATAAAAGTTTTTTTTTAATTGTATTAATTGTCTATAACATAGTGTTTTCTTGTGTTTGATTTTACGCAAGTATTATACATTTAGAGTGGTGACGGGGTCACGGAGTCTCCCCGTAACCACGCTCGGTGTAAAGTGTTCGAAACGTCGGGTTAATAATATAATGAATAAATCGCGTTTAAAATCCGTTGAAAAGTTTTTAATTTCTCAATGTCTATAACATGTAAAGACATAATCATTTAACAAGTAAGCTACAACAAAAAATGTTCTTGTGTTGACTTTTAACATATTTTTTATTACGTCATTGTATTCGGGACACGCCCATAACCCTGTGTTAACCAGAGACTAAACTTAGGTTTCCTACACCGTGCTATCTAGCCTCGATCCAGGCAGTATTGATCCGCGCCAGTACGTCGACCTAGGGCTTATGTAATGTCTAGATTTAACTTATATACCTCGAAATGGGATTTTAAATTGCTGACTGAGAGCTCTCGTTAGTGAAAACTTTTCTGAGTGGGCAAATATATAAAGCTGATTATGTTTTGATGCAAGTCTGGAGTTTTTTAGTTCGTTGTATTATATTGATTACTAGCTGTTACCCGCAGCTTCGCCCGCGCGATCCTAATAAATTTTAATGGGACAAACTTTCGTCCCCTATTTTACACCCAAACAAACATACAAATATACAAAAGTATCCTCCTTATAAAGTGTAGATAACGAATTAGCTGACAACGAAAAAGTCTTCAAAATCCATCCAGCCGCTGCATAAATTAGATGATACAGTAAGATACAGTAAGATCTTTTTCTTTATAATAAGTAAACAGAAATAATTCAAGCGAGTGTTTTTTAATTATATTTGTTACTTTATATTAGCATTGAATCACACATATTTTGGTTAATATTAAAGTGTATAGCTATCTTAGTATTTTCTTGTGTTTGATTTTACGCGAGTATTATACATTTAAAAATAAAAAACTTTTTAACGGATTTTAAACGCGATTTATTCATTATATTATTAACCCGACGTTTCGAACACTGTACAGCGAGCGTGGTCACGGGGAGACAATATAATGAATAAATCGCGTTTAAAATCCGTTAAAAAGTTTTTAATTTTTAAAGTGTATAGCTATCTTTTGAATTGAATTCAAAATAGGAGGATTATTAGTTTAGTTTGATTCGAAAGCAAATTATTTTTTACTTACATACTAAATAATAACTAATAATACATGCAATTAAATGTTTATTGCAGTAGTCGATAGTCGATAAGTATGCTAATAAGGGACAGCTTCGTCTCAGCTATAGGACATCCGCTGCTGTATATTATTCTGAAATATATTTTTTTTAATTAAAACCTACAATACGTAGCTATATGATTTTTGTCAAATTATAATACAAAAGATGCTGGTACAAAATGTATATGTGTATTTCAATTAGCAGAAACATTTTTATACACGTTTATTATAATAAAGAATAAATTATTATACATGCACAACTGGCTTTATACTGGCATGCCTTAATAGGCGGGTACGGTAATAAAATAAAACGATTTCGGCATTGCGGCATTACACGGAAATGCGAGGAATGACATAACATACTTTTTTTAAATTTCTACAGATTATACGCGGGACATGTACTACGGACCTCTTTCGTATTGAGAGCCAAAGTTGGTATTTAAAAAAATCCCTTTACTAAGGGAGATTGCTTATCCTTTTTATTTAGCGGTATTTTAGGCTGAAAAACTTTAAATAAATTGTGATTAATTATTAAATATGGTATCTACTATCTACATCGAATTTATCGTTCATTATTTAAACACACATTTTTTCTAAGTAACCTACTTATAATAGGTATATATAATACAAGTAAATAAGTATGAAAATATTAATTTTTGGTCCAAAACGACATCGATAGAAGATTGTGGTGAAAAGTTCAACTTTCAGCACCAATCTCTCACAATCACCCACCTCAGTAAGGTAGGTACATGTCGATAGAATATAATAAACGAAGAAACAATAAAGCATTTTCATTGTGGGAGTCGGGCATGCTTCGGCACGAATTGGGCCAGCTCGCACCGGGGAAGTGCCACACCCCCACAAAAAACCGGCGTGAAATAATAGCTTGCTATTGTGTTTCGTACGGTGAGTGGGGGAGCCGGAGGCCTATTTCCTCCTCCTAGCCCTTCCCAGTCCAGTCTTTTTTTCCATTCGTCAATCCTTCCCTTATCCCTTAAAAGCGGGTAGCGCATTCTCAGAGGTCTGAGCTTCTGCGAATGTTCATGGGCGGTGGTGATCGTTTACCATCAGGCGAACCACCAGCTCAGTCTCCGCTATGACATAAATAAAACAAAGCTACAATTACCTAACTACAATAGAGATTATAATACTTTTAATCTTTCTGACCATATTAGGTATTATTTTAATAATCATGGCAGGAACATGCATTTTTTTATTAACTCATTTTAATATCTTCCTTTCGGGCTCATTCTATAATATATAAATCAATAATCATATCCGTTTGTCTATGTGTAATCTGGCGTATCGCCGGCCTGTAACAATGTTGTTTTTATTTTAAAACAATTACCGATTGATTAGTCATTTATGATTATATTGACTACATGCTCGTGCCCGCGACTTCGTTAGCGTCGTAACTTTAAACCTGAACAACTGGAACATTTCAATAAGTTAGGTTTAAGATATAGATATAATACTTTTCTTCCCGAAAAAACACAACTGTACTGAATTAACAATTATATTGATAAAACTGTAAAAAAAACTCTTAATACGCTATATATGGGGTTTTTCCTTTGAGACTCTCAAAATGTATATAGATCGAAAGGTTTGTTGACTCCCGTAGAAGAGACATTAAGTTAACTATGCCAAAAACAGCCCGTTGTCGAATCAACACCAGCCTTGTTTATTGTCATGGCGAAGCATACAGTCACAGAGAACTATATGTGGAGATGGGAAATTGTTGGGGATGAGTAGAATGTGCGATATCACAGTCTCACCGGACCACCCAGTGAGTATTACAGCTACATATTTGAGAAATTTTGAAGGAATAGAAAAAATTTTATCACGAGCAACGATTTCTGTGTCGTGTAAAAAATGGTATTGCATTATCTTAGAGCACTAAAAGCCAATAAAGAATAAAAATTTGATAACAGAGCCGAGCCGCCTACTTGCGTTTATCAGAAAAAGGCAACAACGATAAATCAAAAAAGTTTCCCGCCAAAAATATACCCACAGATAAAACATCGCCCTAGGTATGAGATTAATGATATTTAACCTACATTGTACGGAAATATATTCTTTCGTGTACAATTTGTGAATTGCGTGATCGACTTTCGCCGCACGAATAAACATTTAGGGTCAATTTAAGATTACAATTCTGCTGTATATAATTTTTATTTAGGTAAATAGGTAACTTATATCAGATTTGCCTGACACGATATGGGTTGCAATCTACCTACTCCATAAGTTTCAATTACTAAGCATGTTAATCCTATCCTACTAATTTTATAAATACGAAAGTTTGTAAGGATGTGTGTGTGTGTGTGTTTGTTTCTCTTTCAGACAAAAACTACTGAATCGATTGCAATGAAATGTGGTACGTAGACAGCTGGACAACTGGAATAATACAGGCAACTTTTTATCCCCATATTCCTACGGGATACGGACTTACGCAGGTGAAACCACGGGGCGCAGTAGTAAGTTTATAAATCTCATTTTGTCGCTTTTAGCTTTATATCAAAACTGAGGCGTTTCACTTGTATCATAATATATGCCTTTTCTTTTTTCTTGTATCATTCCAACTTTTCAACCGACTTGAAAAAAAGGAGATTGTCAATTCGACTGCTTTGTTGGGTGAACCGTGCCAGTATAGCGATTGTGGTATCTGAGCTTAACATTAATGTCAGTCCTGCCAGATTGCCTAGAACTTGTAATAATATGCCATCCCACACAAAATTCCACAAGTCATTTAGGCCTCTCGCCTTACGAAAGAATATAATAGTTTCTGGCAATAACAAGGCTATTGATAATTTCTCAAATACGGTACACAAGTTTAAGAAGGTGATAATGATAATACGTATTATTTAATTTTTTGCTGTGTAAAATATAAATTAACAAATTATTTTGTTCATATTTAAATAAATGTTAGCTGCAGGCTGTGTAACGCACCACACAGTGCAACCCGTGGCTTCGCATGCGTTAAATTCCGAGTAGTTAATAGATGTTACTATACTTATAACCTTCCACTTGAATTACTATCTATTAATAAAAAACTCCATCAAAATCCGTTGAGCAGTTTTGAAGATGTAAGCATACATACATACACAGGGAGACGCTTCTCGAATCTTAGCTTTCTACTATGTAGTGATATATGGTTTTGATAAAGTAAATACGGTACGGTATGTTACAAAACCAGCAAATCTACTCTAGGTACATAGCATAAATCACCAGTTTAATGAGATGAACTGAAGGATTAATGGTTTTTCCTACCATATTAATGCTGGTGACATGATGAGAAATTTTGAAATAGAAAAAATTTGATCACGAGGCAGGATTCGAACCTGCGTTTCTTGCCTAACCGTAGTAACGCCTAGCCTCTCGGCCACCCGTGATCCTGCCACAGTAATCAAATTTCTTCTATTCTTTCGGTTTCATGTGCCTAAGGGGCACCCCACGCCATCTATTGAGATGATTAAGAACCATCACAACCAATACGAAACATTATTTCAATGATTACAATATTGTATCGATGGAACGCGGCCTTTGTTAAATTTAATTTTTAGTTTTATAGCATTGAAATGCTTTATAAATGAGAAATTTTGAAAGAATAGATTCTTTCAAAATTTTAAAACTAAAAATTAAACTGGTGACATGAGTATTCATTTCCACCTACACCTTTCTCGCGCCTTCTATTTCCACAAAAAATAAATAAAACTCAAAACTATGTGTAAATATTTATTGGCAGTTGTGCCTACGCGTCGGCGATGGTCACTTCAACCTCTACACCAGGCTCGATGTTAATAGAAGTAATCTGTTTAACAATCTCTGATGGAGAGTGCAGGTCGATCACTCTCTTGTGGATTCTCATTTGGAACCTGTCCCATGTTTTGGAACCTTCACCGCAGGGCGTTTTGCGCGTTGTGATGCGAAGCACTTTGGTTGGCATGCGCACTGGGCCCTGGAAATTTAATGAGAATAATTAGAAATAGGATTTTAGCACATTTTTATTCAGTATTTTTGACTGCCACCTTGAAAGAAGTGATTAACACATAATGTAGAATGGAGTGGGTTCTGGGTTCATTTTTTATGTTTCTGTCAGGTTACAGAATCACCTACTTGTCTATAAAGTTAATCAGTGAAACAGATATACTTAGTCTGGCCATAAATACTGTTACACTTAATTATAAAAAAATATTACATTTGAATTTCGAATCTGT
>NC_052127.1:6035670-6057839 GCF_012273895.1 Zerene cesonia
AAGTAATAAATGTTATTTGCAGTTAACAATTTTCTTTTTTCTTTATTACAATATTTATGGCAAGACTAGGTATATCAGCACATACCCCACTAGGGCCATGGGGCTTCACAATTACGTAGTAATGACATAGTAAATAGGCTTAGTTATAATTAGCAAAATTTTATGAGGACATGTTATTTCACCTGTCATATGACTACCATCAAGAATATATCATGTGTAACTAAGAACTAATTTCTTGTTAAGCATAACAGGATAATCGCTTCTCTATTGTGTTATTTTCTTTACTGGTTAGATGTGTAGCAGGCCTATGAGCAGAATGCACTATCGGCACATACACACTGCACTTTGGAATGCACTAATGTTGCACCAGTTAGGTGAACACTGCACTAGGGACATGCAGTGTTTTCATCGAGGTGCAAAAGTAGAGGGGTGTGTTTGGTTTGGTAAATTACAATTTATCATATGTTTTTACCCAGATCTAGCGGTAGGTATTCATACAAAAATACAAATGATCATCTATCAATAATGAGACAAATAAGTTACATTGTTGAAGATATTATATAACTACTAGTTGACCCAGCAAACGCTGTTTTGCCTTACTCTTATATTTTAGGGGTATGAAAATCAGATGTTGACCGATTCTCAGACCTACCCGATATGCAGACAAAATTTCATTTGAACGGGTCCACCCATTTCAGTGGAATGCCATATATATGTATATATAGAAGTATCTTTGGTGGAAAAATGTAATGTAGAAATAGGCTACATGATACGATAGTCTTAACTTATAATTAACTAGCTGTTCAAGCCGGCCTCACCTGTTGTACATTTATAGGCTATATCACTCAGTGAAATTGCAATTTCTAATGGTGAAAGAATTTTTGAAATCGTTCCAGTGGTTTTTATGTGAAAATATAACAAACATAGAAAAAGGCAAGTTTCCTCTTTATAATATATGTGTAGATTAAAAAAATATTCTACACAAATACATACCTTAACACGCAACTTCTGTTTCTTGGCACCATTGATGAGGTCCGAGCACACTTTCTCTAGAGACCTCACGTTGCGTGAAGTCAGTGTGATACGGATGCGGTGGACTGGCGAGATCTCAGCCTGGGGCTTCTCGATATCCTTGCCTGACACGACAGCGGCTGCCTGGAAATTACATTTTAGAAAAATTTTAAAATTTAACTCTTAACTTCATGTGATAGATGAGAGATTCATGAGAAATTTTGAAAGAATAGAAAAAATTTGTTCACGAGGCAGGATTCGAATCTGCGTATCTTGCCTAACCGTAGCAACGAGAGATTCATGTCAATTGCTGAATAGAGGATGTGACATAGAAAGTTAATTGCTTTGTCATTTATCATCGCTATCAGAAAAGTTTGTTGCGCCCATTTTATGTATTTCTAGGTGCAATGCTCGATGCGTGTGCAGAGAGCCAATTATGCGCTTGGAATTACTATAAAGTGCTTATAACATTCGAAAGATGGATGGTATTTAAACGTAGTCAAAATATTGTACAGGACAAGCTAAGTTGATAGTTTGGTGTAGGAGACTCATACAAATAAGTAATATTTACAATATATTAATGTAAATTATACTACAAGTATATGTAGTTAACATAATGTTACGTATCTAACGATAAATAACAATAGTATATAAAAGCGGGAAAGTGATCTGGCACGTGTACACATAACCTTTAAATTAATGTGAAAACAGAAAAATAACTTCCAAGCTAAATTCTCCGACAGTTATCTATATTGTAGTTGATTACACGCTTTTACTTACCATTTTGTTATGATTTTCCGGCCGAGTTAAACAACTTTTCCGTAAAAATTGCTCAGCGCTGAACCGGAGAACAATCTCACTCAAAACGTCAAGTTAAAAGAGAACAAAAATATCATGTCGCAGTGTTACCAACTCTCAGAAATATTTACCCCTAACTCTAAGTCAAAACCCCCTAAAACTGCGTCAATTATTTGAAAATCCCCCTAAAAAATAATATTGAATCAAAATAATATAATAAGTAATATTCAGTAATATTTGTTAATGCTTTTTATTTATAAATTAACTAATACATTAAAAATTATGTCAGTTTCCTCTGAAGAGTCAGAATTTTTAAAATCATACATGTTAACATTGAATAAACTTAACATTTTAGAAGATGTTGTGCAAGATTCACCATTACGAATCAATGTGAAAAATAAATTTAATTGATTATTGCATTGGATAGTTCTATTATATTCAGAATATTATATATTCAGGAAACCCTAAAAATACCCCTAAACATATAAAACCCCTAAAAAAATCCCATTCCACTAATTTACCTCCTAAATTTAGGGGGAAAACCCCTAAGTTGGGAACACTGTCATGTCGATTAATTTTTGGCAGATAATTCAGTGCTACCATATATCCAGTAAAAATATGAAACAATTTAGTCTATGGAAATGGAATTAAAATTTTTCAAATTGAGAAACTTTTAAACGGTCCAATTTAATAAAATTATTCATGACAGAAAATTTACACAGATATGCGTACAATCTATACCTATCAATCTATTATTACTAAATAGCAAGTAAAAGAAGGTATAATGTTTCATGTTTTTATTAGCCACAAAATAAATAGTCCTTAGTTATTCAAGGATAAAATTGGAATTTAATGGAATAATAATACTTAAAATATAACCTTGACATATAATATAAAAGAAATACATCATAAAGAATCACTGGTTTACACATTATTCAGCATTAAACTTTTAACTTGTTTGTCGAATTTTCTGTAATGAAAAAAGAAAACATTAATACTCAATATAAATTTGTGCAAATGTCAATCATTTAATTTGGTAAAAACTTACGGGGAAGTTATTTGATCGCCAGGTAAATGGAAAGGATTGCAAATGGCATCAGCATATAAAGCGTGCAGCCTTCGTAAGGCAGTTCGCACTTCAGCATCTCTTATGTTGCTCCCACTTGGCGATGTAGAACTTGTTACTAAGACAAGTTTAATACGCGTATTTGTTACATAACCGTATCTACAAACAGAAAAATAAAAAAATATAATACAAGATAATATAAATATAAATAAAGTATTATCTATAACTACAACATCATACAACAACTTAATTAATAAGTAATATAATAATATATTTTAGGCACAACTTACATTTTATGAGAATCTGTAGAATATAGTAACCCAAGATATAGATCTCTTAAGTCTGTACGAGTAGTATTTGTAGCTGAATTTGTATTAGTAGTATTGCTAGATACTAGTCTTTCTTCTAATGCATCCAAAGCAGTATGAACCAACCACTGCCTTGATAATTCATTATCAGTGCTTGTATCATTTCCAATTCCGCCAATGTACAAAGGAGCATTCTAAAAAAAAATTCCCCAAATAATGGGTAATTTTCACATGGTACTTGTCTATGTTTTAACAATGACATATTTTTATTTCGATACTATTACACTTATAAGCTATTTGTCTATCTTAACAAGAACAATTAACTTTGTATTTCATTTATACTTACGTCTTTTCCAATAACAGCTACACATACAGCCATTTTATCAGGATAATCCTGAAAATATCAACAAATAAACGCAAATACGAGAACGAGAAACACCTTCCCGTCAAAAGTCAATGTCACAGTTTTTGACAAATGACATTATATCTTCGTTCTTTCCTCTTTAAGTACTTTTTGAGTTTTAGCTTCAATTTGTAAAAATAAATTATTATTAATATCGACCACACAAAAATTCCTATATGAAAAAAAATTGGTTAAATGTAATATAGAATTAATACCAATTTTACATTGGTACTTTGTCGATTATCTCTCTCAGCTAAAATATGTAATGCTGGTATTATTTTTATAATGACAGATCACAGATGACAAAATATCGTAGTCATCGATGGAAATGTTAATCATTGTCAAAATATACTAGGTTTTTCAGCTTTAGTGTGAATTGTTGTTTGTCAACAATCATGATTTTGGTTTTTAAGTTAAATTAAGTTAATCTTTCTAAAAGCATAAGGAAACAGTAATAGCAGTCTTTGCATATATCAATATAAAAAAATGTGTTAAATTTACTATAAAAAAAATTATCGTGATAAATAATTGAAGCAGTTGTGAAACTTAATAGTTTTATCTATCAGTGCTCGTTAAACCGCAAGAACGTGACATGAACTGAACTCATTAAATTATAATGCCGGAGAGTGACGAGAGTGATTTGGTTTACGAAATCGACGATAAAGGTCAAAGTATGCTCGTAAGATCGCTGGAATCAACACAAAGGGCTTATCTCAGATTTACAAATAAAACATCGCGTCCTGTTGACGTGTGGTGGCGGGATTTCCGTGGGATGAAGAGACATTACGTCTGCTTGAAGGAAGGATCGCATTTCGACATAAATTCCTTTATAACGCATCCGTGGGAGTTTACTGACGTAGCAACAAAGGAACCGTACGTAATAAATAACAACCCGATATATCGTCCGCCAAAGAACATAGGCGGCATGATGTTTCGAACAAATTGGAACATAACAATTAGTGTTCGAAGTTTGAAACAGACTGTGTTGCTATCATTGGCGTTGCATTTAAAAGATTCCAATGCAGTGAATGCACTGGGCTTGCCGAGGACTTTAGCGGAGGAGCTGCTGCATTTGACGAATTTATTTCATACTCCTCAACCACCACCGTTCTTAATTGTTTGATCTGATGATATATAATAATCAGGGCTTATTAATGGCATTATATATGTGATATACTGTAAATTGTAAATAATAGTTATCTATATGTAACAAACAGTAATATCTTGGCTTAAATTAACTCAGATAATGCATCTTTAAAAATCTTGGATTCTTTTGTTTTGCACAAAATATTGGTAATCTTGAATTTGACTCGTATTATATTTGGAGAGCTTCTTGTCCCAATTAACAATAATATTTTGTGAGCCAAAATATATCTCGGCAGTTTAAAATACTTGCATATACATATAATAATGATTTTGGGGTAAATAATGGTATAAATTATATCCTCAATATGTAATATAATTATGTATAAATAATTGAAATAAATATTTGCTAAGAAAAAAATTTTTTAAATAATTTTTTTATACAATTTATATAATATTATTTTTAAATATTGTTTTGTATGTAATTATAACACAAGCAGTTATATTTTCTTTATGTCTAATAATGATGTTATGTGGTCAGAAATATATTTGACTTGAATTTTATTTGGAATAATCATTGAAACCCACAGATTTTAATAACAACTTTAAATTCTACCCTCCATTGTGTATTTAGTTTTTACTACAAGGTTTAAGAACAGTCTAATTTATATTTATTAATTGACGTAAAATAATCCTTTAGTCCAGAAAAACAGCTCCTGCAGGAATTTTGGAAGAGCTTTATCCAGTACTGGAACAATAAAGATAAATAGAAATAAAAATTGAATTATATAATTACATCACTATATATTTTTAAATGCAAAAATATGTTTGAATTAATGTTACATCTATTGCAATTGATATTATTATTATTTTATGTTTTTGTTTTATATTATCACTACATTATATCCACAAATCTGTTATCAAAGGTCATTATTTTTAATTGAAAATATAAACAATGGGTATGTGTGATTCTGGAATTGAAACTGTGTTAGTTACAGTTTTGGTTAAGCACTAACATGAAAATGGACATAAATAAAGAAACCAACTATAATTTAAATTTTTCCAGGTTCTGTCTTTGTATTTCAAGTCTCACACAAATACAGGTTAACATTGGTTAAGATAAAATAAAGCCACTCCATTGTGATGTGAAGGGACAAGGATTATATCAATGATTGTGGTCTTATAATTATATGACATATATAGAATATATTGTGATATACATATATAAAATTATGTGCCATTAAAATTGTTTTTGTTATGTTACTCAAAGTAGTAAATGTATGTTTTATATTTTATGTACTCAAAAATAGATTTAATAAAAAATTAAACTGAATATCTTTATTTTAGTTATTAACTTATTAGACTATGAAACATTGACAACTGTTTAACAACTGTTAAACAACTAAATAACAAAACTTTTCTCATTTTAATATATTTTATAACTTTATGTATTATAGACTTTATCGAATATATAAAATTCTCGTATCACAGTTTTCGTTGCCATACTCCTCCGAAACGGCTTGTACGATTTTGATGAAATTTTTTGTGCTTATCCAGATATCTATGAGAAACCTCCAACATCTATTTTTCATACCCCTAAATGATAAGAGTAAGGCAGAACAGCGTTTGCCGGGTGCAGCTACTATATTATAGAAAATATAGGGTACATGACATTTTTACGGCGAAAGATGCGGATTCAAATCCAGCTTCATTATTGATTTTTTTTATTTCTCCCATTAATTTCAAATATTAATATAAAAAAATTAAGGATTATAAATTTTAAACTAATCTAATGGCACTGGAAATATTCTCATCTACACTTATATCATAAAGAGGAAGAAGTTATATTTTTGTTTGTTTGCAATGGATAAACTCAAAAATTACTTGACTAATGATATAGGCTACATATGTACCACGGGCGAAGCTGGGGCGAACACTATCTTCATAATTCATAACTTTTCACAGATAACATAATACTGCTCAAGATGACTCAAGATTACAATTACTAAGAAAAATGTTAGAATAAGTTAGTTATCACTTATCATCAGCAGTATATGCTTAATTTCTTTTTTGTGTTCAAGATGATCTATTCAGAAACTCACGGTGAGAAAATCTAGTGTACCTAAGCATGTTTATTAGCAATAACACAACGGACTGGGTATAAAAAATAATTTATTGTAAAAAATTAAGTAGAGAACCACAATTTCATTCATATATTATTCTGTTTTCATTTCTCGGTGGATGTGTGATACTATTGCGAGTGCGCCTCCAGGAATAAACCTAATAAAATTGTCTGCTGTCAATGGTCCCAAAGCGTACATGCCTTTCGGCGCGTTTAAAATTTCATGAGTACTCTTGTCTATAGCCACGGGATTTGATCTTCCGTCCACTGGCTTTTTGGGGTCGATGCCATAGCCAAATCCATTGCTATACGGATTTGTAGGTTGACACTGACAGTTCTTTTCCCGCCTCGAATTTGAATATGGAATGATTTCGCATTTGCATTCTCGAACGGCCAGTCCGTTTTCAGCCCTAGTGTCGCACGTACACGTGTCCCGTTTGTTACAGTCTGGTAAGGCGCATTTTGTGTCCATATTGCCGTTTATTTCCGTGTAACTCAAGTACCTCGATTTGCAGCTTTGTATGCTTTGTCCGACGACTGATTTCAGATAGTGCCAGTGGTTTTTGAGGAAGCATTGTTTTTCATTTTCGTCAATTTTCTTTTCGCTGCATGTGCATTTCTTTATGTCAATGTCGTTAAGGTCGAAGTTCGTTTGAAGGAAGAATAGGTCGGGTTTGGAGCCAATGAGTACGGCAATGAGAGTTACTGTTAGTTCAATTGTTTTATTTGTAACGAGATCGAGTAATTTCACTCGTTTGAGGCGGATCGTGTTGTCTTCCACTTCTTCAGCAATTTTTAGGGGTTGTTCTTGTTCTGGGAGCGGAGTCACTTCGAGTATGATGTGGTGTGGGTACGGTGTGTAGTTCGGATGGTTGCCAGATGGACCGTCGCACATCATTTTGTAGATCTGTATAGAGAATGAATAAGTTTAAAATTATTTCAGAAAAATTCTTTCGATGACCTTTTATTCGAATATTATAATATACGGCTAATATTTTTACGCAGTCATCACTGTACTTAACTAAAATAATTAATATAAAATATTGTATTAAAATAAATAGTACTTATGTGATAGATTTTTTTCTAAGTTTTTAATAATTTTTACCGTCAAAATGTTTAATACTTTTTGAATCTGACAATAAACCGGATTAGAAACAATTTATCCTTAATCCATATTGTGAATTTTTTCACATTGATTACTTACCTATCCTCTTTTTTCCTATCTACCCTTAATTTTTTATTTTTAAAAGGTGACAGATAAGAAAATCTACCCCCATTTTTCGTACCTACCCACAACTTTCTCCCATCTACCCTTGACGATACGTCCCCCGCGCTCACCTGGCAGTAATCCGGATAGGGCCCGGGCGCCAGCTTGGCCAGCGAGGCGGCGGGCTCGCGGTGCAGGTGGCGCACGGGCAGGCCGGCCGCGCGCAGCAGCCGCACCGCGTCCGCCGCGCTCACGCCGGACCCCACCACGAGCGGCGACTTGTACGGGTCGGGCAGTGCGCCTGTGCAATGGAGACGATTGTAAACACTTTTATTCGTGTTGATTGTACGTTTGTATGTAACCGACCCCTTTAGGCTCAATTTTGGGGTTGTCACGTGGGACCTCACCACGAGGGGCGACTTATACGGGGAGTGCGCCTGGATAACGGGGACGATTGAAAACACGCCTTTGCTAGCTTCACCTTAATGTTTGTATTTAATTAAACCATTCAGATTCAACATTCGAGTTGTGAGTCATTGGATCCCAACACGTGAGTCGATTTGTACAGGTCGTATTGTTCGTAATCGACTCCTTTAGACTCGATTTTGACCAGTTTTAAACGGACAGATTAAATTCAAACTTTGTACTGTTATCGAGGATCGATGATAATACACAAATTTTATGAGTTTATCTTATAATCCTGATAAGGATCGTCGGGATTAAAAAATTTCCTTACGTATACACTGTATAAGGAGTGAGATAATTTAGTCGATTCTATTACTAGCTTTACAATTTATTCACTACAAATTTTAAAATGGACCCATTTGACAACAATTTCCTATCAAACACAAAAATAATCCCATCCAATCCCAAAGAGTTATCGAGCAAACAAAACCCACACTCGAATTGTCGAGCTCATCGATTTTTGAAGTCTATTGTAACATTATACACACCGCTGGCCAACAGGTGCGCCGCCCGCTCGACGGCGTCGAGCGAGTGCGCGGCGTGCGCGGACACGTGCGCCGGCAGCGCGTTGGGCCGGTCGCCCGCGCCGCACGCCACCACCACGCGCCGGCACAGGTAGCGGAACCCGCGCCCCTCCGTCTTGTCGTACCTGTTGTAGTCGATTGTTTGGATTAGAATGTAGAAAATGATTTATTTTCACTTGGTTTATTAGCATCAAAATACTAAGATATTGATAATATTTAAAGTATATATAGAAACTCATATACATTCATATAGCCTAACAAATTTACTATTGACCGTTTAAAAAAAGAATCACATACAAATTACAGTTGGCCATTACAGATACGTATTTAAAAGTAGAATAACATGAACAATTAATTATTAAACTGGCTCCAAATTAAATTTATTCTTTAAAATTTCGAATTTCGAACTTGAGAACTCACCCAGAAACCCAATAGGCGCCATTACGCGGGCACGCGGCGCCGCACGGCGCAGCTGTAGAACGGGCCGGTGTAACGCTCAATACCACTACGTTGCAACGGAAGTAGCGCTGGAAAAATTAAAAAAATAATCACATATTTAGAATCGCTGAAAACTTTCTCATATAAGTTAAATCGTGGTTCACCTCAAATTTTTTTATTCATTATAAAAATTATAAAGCATGGTAGAATAAAGAAATCCTATCACATGATAACCTTTCTATTCTCTTCCAAACGGTTAAAATAACAATATCTATCTATCTATCACACAGGATAAAAATTAATAAAAACTCAAAACACGAACGAGTTGCAACATACACTGGCTGGTTATAGTAACCGATAACGCCTCATACCCATGAAAAACGCATGTGAAAAATCAACATTCAAAAAAAGAACCCACCTGCAACCCGCACGCCACCACATACCGGCGGCAGTACGCGGCAACCGCGCGCGCGCTCAGTCGCTCCGCGGCCGCCGCGGGGAGCGGCGGCAGCCAGAGCCACGCGCCCGGCGACAACGTGCGCACGTGCGACGGGAATGTCGGCCATGCGCCGCCGGGCGGCCCCCGACCTAGTACCACGTGGTCTATCTGAAATCAGCAGATAAACAGTTCAAATACCGCATGTAATACAAAAATAAATATGATGATAAATGTCGATATCTTATATTGATATGAAAACGTTATATTCAATATGAACGATAAATGTAAGCATCACATGCTGACCGACTGATACAGGAGAATGCTACTTTAGAGTTTGGGTTGATAAGGATAATGTAGATAATACAAGATATCTTCACGGAAAGAAGTTTAAAATGACGTCAGTTTATTATATGCACCGAAGTTATGAAATGGAGATAAATGCACCTCTAGTAACTCGGGCTATTGGGTATTAAATACAAAATCAGCTCCCATCATCTCGTATTTAAAATACCGTTACTGCACAATTTACTGTTTCCGTCTCGAAGGACCAAGAAGATCATAGAGTTACGAGAAATAAATCATATAACTTTGTCCTCTCACCTCTTTCTCGACATCGTATCGCCACTCAATTAGAGAATCGGCTTGTAAACCCAAATCTGCACACGGCCTGAGTAGATTGTCCATCTGAAATTTATATTTCGCATATGAGATTATTGTTCATATCCATTTTTTTTAAATATATGATAAGAACTATGAGAAATATGAGATAATGAACTTATCATTATCATCAATTCGACAATATTTGATACTTATTCGGTTATAAAGAGTCTATTTTTCTCTGTTACGTTTTCACGCCTGATCTGATGTACAAATTTGGACGGTTTTTCGATTCAATATAATTGCTTAAATATCTACTATCAAATGAAAACCTGACCTGTTTGTTTAACCTCTACTCGATACAAATAGAAAAATCTTTAGATTATGAACAAGATACATTAATTTTTAATAGCCATTTAAAACACAACACGCGTTTCTTTGAATATTTCATAATTAAACCAGTCACAATACAAAGATCTAGAATGTTCCATCGAATTGACCTCAAGACTTTTAGAAAACTGTATCAAGAGTCAGAATTCCGAATAACGTAATAGACCTCGCAATTTTTTATTCATTCCGCTGTCAGGGTTATCAATATAACATTAATGGATTTATAAGAAAAATACGAAGGTTATTTTATTGAATAATGATTATGTTTTTAATACTCCATTATGCTAAATGATTGATCGTTTTTTTATTAAATGTATCTGTTTAAAGTGGGTCGAAATAGTCTAGAGTCGGTTAAATACAAACATACAAACGTACGGATGAAGCTAATAAAAGCATGTAACAAAAATCGCTATGAATTGACAACGCCAGTCGGTTAAATGAAAATTAAATGCATGATCTTATTTCGTACTTGAACCAGAATTGAACCCAATTTTCCATTACTGTTTTATCGATATTTTTTTATTATAATACGATAATTATTACGCTATGTCATCGCTTGACCGGTCACAACGTGTTTCAGATAGCATTATCATTTATCAAATGTGGTTAAGTGGTTTGCAGTTAAACATTATTAAAAATACAATATGTGTAATTTTACATAATAATAAAATATCCAAATATTCATTTATAACCAATGGTGAAAGAATTTTTTGGGAAATCGGTCCAGTAGTTCTTGGGATTAGCGCGTTCATACACTCCGAATGATGGAAATATTGAAAAAGTCGCGTTTAAATTCCATAAAAATAGTATTCAATTCATCAATATTATTGATAACTAGCGTAAAATCAAACACAGGAAATTGCTGAACATTTTTTCATACGATGATGCAATGGCGAACAAAAGTCGCTTAAAATCCTTTGTAAAGATTTTAAAGATGAAGACATGACTATAAAAATAACCAGAAAATTTATTCGACTGTGTCGCATGCTTTTAACATAATGGAAAATACATAATACTCCTATAATTAAGCCGGAATAGTCGTAGAATCGCTACAGCAATTTCTACGCATCAAATGAATGCATCTATTATTTAAAAAAATATGTATATAAATATATCACGATGATTTAATCAATTGTTTAGCGTGGTATAAATTCTAACTTAGAAATAAATAAAATATATAAAAAAAACAAAACGAAAAAATAAGTGTATAGTTTATTAAAAGTGGGTCAAAATCGAATCCAAAGTAATCGGTTACACACAAATGTACAGATGAAGTTAATAAACAAACATAACACAAAAAAAACAATCCAATGAATCAATTATGTAATATTATATAACTAGTAGTCACATTAATAAAAAAATAAACGAGTTATAAAACCATTAAACAACTAAAACTACTTAAAAAAAGTCTATAATAAAAAATGCCAATAATAATATAAATATTTCCTTATCCGAAAAACTCGTTAGACCGGCCACTGCAAGGCATAGTGATTAAACCCAAGTCTCCAGTCACTCTTAGAGGTCAATATTTTAGTATAGCAACATTATAAGGCTCAATGACCCGCCCATGATAATAAACCTTCCGTATCTTGTCACTATGCAGATTATTACAATAGCGTGTTAATTTTTTAAATTAAGATACGTTAAGATGATAAAAAAAAAATCGTAAAGCTTTCAGCTACAAAGTCCAGCAAAGATACGAAAGACTTTTCATATCGACATAGATAAATATTTTCTCCAAAGAATGTCATTGACGTCCCCCGGGAAGTCACCACTCAAAATTCTACAATGGGACCATATGACGATGAAAAAAAAAAGAATCGCGTCAATCGGTGGAAAACCCATGGAGGTATCTAGTAAGAAAGCCAAATATAGAGTCGAGTTAAGGTCCTTCGTTTTTGGGAACATTGGTTGAAAAGCTTTTAGAATGGATTTTTGTAGAATTACATTCTAATTTATTCGTATTTCATGGTATCTGAATAAAAACTCTTAAAAAATTGATAATTGTTATGTGTTTTTTTTTGGGACTTTTTATTTATTTATTACATTATACTTTTGCTATATCCATAACACATAAATCGACCCTATCATATTTGCAAAAAGTAAATTACTATTCTTATGGCCCAGCTATATTTATTCCAAAATCGATTGAGTTTTTAGGCAAAGAAGAGCCGTACCTATAACTGACAGTGAGAAAGAGTCGCTTTGGCATGAGTAGGATCGGAAATTGCCAGTAGATAAATAGAATAAAAGAAGAAGATTAGCATTATACCTATACCTATATTGAAGCCTACTCCCTTTTTTTAAGTAATATCAGAGTTGAAATAATAAATAAATATTGATAGATAATTGGTAAATATCCTAGGTTTGAACCAGACTTACCAACAGTGGAATCGGATTCTGACTCCTACCCTCCAATCCCTCAGCGAGCTCTAACAGATCTGTCTCGTACAGATTCTGTCCAGGTGGTAAGTTTGTGAGTCTGTAAATTATTGAAGTTTAGTTATTGACTGTTTTCAGAGGTATTTCCTAAGTTGAATACTTATATTGATACGATAAGACTTTGACAATGGTCAACCGAATGACCATGCAAATATTTGAACACAGAATGTAGTAGGTTTATTTTCAAGTATTAAAATAGTTAAAATAATAGAGTTAAGACTTATATAATTTACAGTAGGTAATATCAAAGTATAGTGATATCAAATCAAAATATCAATAAGATATTACTACAGCTCTTACTTGCTAAATATTTACTGAGTCTAATTCACCCTAAAGGTAACCTTACCTGGCTTTTAGCATCTCATCGATGGGCAAGTCTTCTGGCACTTCCTTTAAGTACGGTACGTTGCCTGCGAGCATGAATGACGTCACCATCCCACTTGGTCCATTACCTGAAAGAACAGTAATAATTTTTTAGCGTCGAAGTCCATAGAAACCAGAAGGATCCAGAGATCTCCGAGTATTCTAAGAAGCGATTACAACTGAAGTAGGTTATAGACCTGATACTGATAGTGATTAAACATTACTGATGCATTTATATCAATACTTATTTCGATGGTTATGATGTGAAAAGTAAATGACTTCATTCATTTATCAAATACATTGGTAAACAGTTAGGCAAATCTCATTATTCACACAATTATTGACGGAAGAGATGAATCTACGACTATGTTCTTTAAAATCACTTAAAATAGATATACCACAATTATTTCTACTATCGTAGCGAGATTCGTAGTTTAAATAGATAGACATTAAAAAATAAATAAATGAAAAATAGATAAGGCTTCGTCAACATGAATAAAGTCGTAGCCTCTTCAGCGTTTTCTTATTCTTCATTACTTTTAATTTTTAAAGTAGGTATCTATAGTTTCTACTTTACAGTCATCAAGTCTTTGGGTGTGAGCAGGTTTTTTTAATAATGTCGACAAAATCGTGGGAAGCAACATGTTTTCTAAACTCTGTATCTACCTGATCAATCTATGTGTAAGCGATATCAAGTAATGCTATAGCCTGATAGTGTATCAGAATACGTGTGTCATAATTATTGTTACGCAATATATACCGGCCATTTTCTATAGACTTGTTTGTTTTGATTTCGGCATTTTGTGTTTCTAGATACATTTCTGTTAGTATTCTCTCAATTATAGCTATGTGTACGTATACATCTACTACTTCTACTGCAATATATAAATATTCTATAGTAGTTTGGTAAGTATTTGTCACTAAGAAAATCTGTAACATTACCATCACTGATAATACTAATCAGTAAATAAATAAGCCAGACAACCGATATTGGTCTTATATCAGTATTTTGGTCGAGATTAGCTTTGTTTGGATGTTTTTCAAGCATTGCGGTGTCGCGTGATCGTTCGCAAGTATCATCATCTGGTCATAGGAATATGCAGGAAATGTGTAAAAAGCCAACAATTTTGACGAGAGGATCTCTAATTGAAATTACCTAAGAATATCTGATTATGAAATTACGAGAGATGAAAGGCTTGTTACTGGGTGGTTTTTAAGCCACAGAGAAGTCATGTAAGTGGATTAGGATCATTGTCTAAATATATCCATAAGATTATCGACTTGCTGCTGATTATATAACCATTTTAAATGCCTTAGATTTTTATAAATCATATTAAATTTCCTCCAAAGTTTTGTACTACAATTGTGAAATCCATCGGAATCGGATCTTATAGAAATTTCTAGATGCCATTGCGGACAGTTCTGATATGTGAAAGAGTGTCTTTCACTTGATAAGGTCAATGGCCAAATATGTGACCAATATGAACACATATATATGCATATAGGGCACGTGGTGTAACTGTGTACAGTTTTATATGGTAAGTTATTTTTCTTGCAAATAATTGCGAATTTTCTGTAGCTGATATACTTCTAAATAAATAAACTAGCTGTAGCCCGCGGCGTCACTCTCGTGGTACCCGGCTAGAAATGTTCATTTTAGATTCCTTATACAGTATTTTATAAGGCACTCGAGTTTGATCTTTCATCAAATTATCTAGGACAAAGTTTGCATAAAATTTAATGTTTTATTTTTAATGTATATATGTTCACCGTTTCAACTACGTTCTTTTTACTGTCATGATAGATCAGTTTTAACACAAATATTAGTTACCTAACGTAGATAATAGAAACTCTTTGAAACTGAAACGTTGACAGTTTCAAAGAAGTTTATTTCGCTCTACATAGTCATGAGATCACCCTTAGGAACTATAAAGGCGTGAAAAGCTACATTTATATTTATAAAATAAAAAATTGAATACTCACCAATAATGACAACATCCTTATAGACGATGTCATCTGACAAAGTGTGCTGGCAGGGTTTCATATTGTCTCTCATTCTTCAACTGATTTTACCATAGATAACTTAAGACGTCTTCGTGCTAAGGTCGCTGAGTATTCAAAATCAAATTCGAATTCTCTATACTATTCTTATATAATTTATTTTTAACTTGATTCTATTTTCAAAATCTATAATACAATAGCGCTCTTAATCCTACGATATTCTATTCTAAATTCAAATAATAATTTATATCACAATTCTAATCACGAGTATTTGTCAATTCGAATTCTTAATTCAAATTTAAATGCTTTAAATTATATCACAAGCAGTTTAAAGTCTTACGGACTATTTTATGTCTATGGTTATTGTATTGGTTTCTGATGACGCCACTGAGGTACGTACGGCTCTTGTTATCTGGAACCAAAAATGTTAATTTATTTACATGTTCAATGTACATACAATTTATGGTAATATTTTAAACGCTTAGTTACATTTTGCATATTCATCACAACTTAAATATGCGAATGGTTATCACAACAATGTTGTTTTTATTATTATAAATTTCAACGTTTTTGCCTATTGGGATTGTATACATTCTTGGATGACGCTGTAGCCATGTACCTATAAACGAGATCAATTAACGATTTATTATAACTCTTGATTAACTGATTGTAGCGAGACGTATTTGATGTAAAAAAATGAATATTCCGTTATCCCCGTGTCGATTATCATTAAAAATCGGAAAGATTACTGAAAAATGTACGAAATAAAAAAAAATTAAAGTAAGAAACGCGTTAATTTTAGAAACAACTTTATTGTCTCCCTTGCTCTTACAGAGAATACATAAGGAATGAAATTATTTCACCGTGGCAATGCTAATCAGTATATAATATACTCATGAAAGTATTGTATCGTCATAGACAAATAAATAAATAAATAAATAAATAGATCCTTGGTAAGTGCCTAAAATTTTGAATTTAAACTGTCCGAAAATGCATCAAAATCAAGTCTAAAAGAATTGATTACATACAAACATACAGGTGAAGCTTTTATCAAACCTTGTTAAGAATTATAATCGGAAAGTGTTTCACTGGTACGTAGATCGCCAGTTCCCTTGTATCAAACAAAAAGTTAATAATTAAAATTGTACCATCAGCATAGGTAATTTCCCTTCCACCGGGAACCGAATTTAGAACACTTCGTAATTGGCTCTAACGACTGCATCTTTTAGTATTTACAATGTGATAACACGTGTAGTGCGTTCAAACGTTTTAGTGTTAAAAATAATCTAGCCTATACTGTGTCTAGACTCGTGCTATTTGGCTGCGCTCCAGGCGGTGAGCGCTGGAAAGAGCTTTCGGCGTTATCAACAAAACTTATTATCAGCACTGGCTTTGGATAGCGACTTTACCCGTTCGATCTTTTTTGAAATAATTATTAGGTATTGACGAATTAACTTAATGCACTTCTAAGTTCTCTTTGACAGTGATTTTTTTTTTTATTTTACTTATCTGTTATTGATTTAATTCGGAAAACATGAAGTATAGAACAGTATAATTTTGAAATGGTATTTAATATTTGTGCCGTTGTGCCTGTATGTAGTCTGAAATAAATCACTACATAGTATAAAACAAAGTCGCTTTTTTGTCCTTATGTCCCTATGTATGCTTAAATCTTTAAAACTACGCAACGAATTTTGATGGGTTTTTTTTTAATAGATATAGTGATTCAAGAGGAAGCGTTATATGTATAATAACATCTTTTAAACTACTCCGAATTTAACGCATGCGAAGCCGCGGCCGAAAGCTAGTAAATAATAAAGTTAACAATTTAATATGATTTACCCAACGAACACATGAAGGAGGTAAACGGAAATAGTTCTTAATTTGTATTAGAAGCCGTGTCGCCGTTATTAACTCGCGACTATCGCAATGAACGCACTACAATGCGCGTTGGCTCAGTTACAACAAGTTGGTGCCTGTGTATTGGGAGCAATGTATAATTGTTCTACAGTAAATACAGCGGTCAACCCACAGAACAGCAACCAGTATCAACATATAGGCTCGTATTGAAATAAAAAATGGCGCTACCGTCCCGTCCACAAGGCCCTTCTAACCGTCTCTAATCTGTTTATTACCAACTTCCCTACTAACATTATAAATACGAAAGAAACGCTGTCTGTCTATCACGTTTTTACGTCAAGCCACTGAATCGATTAGGATAAAATTAGGTACAGCAATAGTTTGAGACCCGAGAAAGAACATCGATTAGTTTTTATCCCGGATATCTCACGAGACCGGAGAACATACGAGGGAAAATCCCTGTCTATTTTTCTTTTGACTACGCGGGGGTAGCCGCGGACGGAGCGCTATTTCTACTATCCTACTAATATTATAAATGCGAAAATTTGTAAGGATGTGTGTATGTTTGTTGCTCTTTCACGCAAAAACTACTGAACCGATTGTAATGAAATTTGGTACGTAGACAGCTGGTCAACTGGAATATCATATAGGCAACTTTTTATCCCGATATTCCTACGGGACACGGACTTTCGCGGGTGAAACCGCGGGGCGCTAGTATCTTATACTTCAATAGTGAGGTAATTGATTGAATCGCGTTGCGGTCAACTGTTTGTAATGAACACAATTAGGCGCAAAACAATGATACTTCGAGTCTATTGTTATGTATTTTATCTTTGACACCATAAATTACAACGTGCACACCGTAAATTACCTAGGTTGATAATGATATCATTGAAGACTTCTGGAAAATTATATGAACACTATTCGCCCGCGGTTTTGTCTTCCTAATCACATGAAAATCTAGACAGTCCGAGGTGATTAACACGTACTTCCCGTTCCCCTGGAATTTGCTGTATTAAGTTCCTATGTTCTTTCTCAGCTCTATCTTTATACCAAATTTCATGCAAACCGCTTTAGTGGTTTAGGGGCCAAGAAGAGACCGACAGAGTTACTTACGCATACATTATGTTAATAAGTAGTCAGTTGATTAAAATTCAATAACAATAAACAACAAAATATAAAACGAGTAAAAAGAGAAATAACTCATTGGACCCAAAAACCCTTATGAACCCTTGAATATTAATAAGGTCGATAGTAACATACAAACCCTCGAATAATTTAGTATTATACAGCCTTATACTAAAAAAAAAAATGCATTAATAAATACAATGCTATGAATGCATAAACACGCATACAAATAGGAGGGTAGTTTTGGACATATTCCAGTGTCAAGTGAAAGCTTAATTTCAAATGATTGATTGATGCGCTAATGATCTTTATAAATAATTAACTGGCCAATATTGACTGATAACAACACGAATGGAATATTTACACTGCGAGTGCGTAGGCACTTCTATTTATAACTCTATTGATGTCCGTTTGTTTGTGTTTAACATTATTGGAAAATCTTGAAAAAGTAAAAAAGAAGTAAGTAGAAAAGAAGAAAAGCTTGAAAAATTAAAAAAGAAATAAAAAGACAATAAAATTGTGACATTAAGACACTAGCAAGCAAAATCGGATTGGCTATAAATCAATATATTGTCTGGGTAAGTAGTTAAATTTTACAGATCCAAATCTGTTCTCGTTCTAACTAGTTGAAAGGCGCCGGTTAATAAAGAAGTTACACGATTAATTGAACGATATTGACGAATAGTCGACTGTGATATAATATACATTGTGATATAAAAAGAAAGTAAAAAAAAATTTTCGTTGCTTAAAACGATTATTTAATTCAATAAGTACATTATTTAAACTTAAATGAGGCAAGTATACAGCCTCAACTAAATGCTGAACAGCGATGATTTTACATATATAGTATTACATATATTGATACATATATATATAGTCTATGGCAACACGTACATATGCAAGGGTAAAATTTGTTAGAAACCGGTACAAAAACAAACAAACTCTTCATCTTCATATTATCCGTATAGAAAATTTTTATTTAAACCGTTAAATAATAATAAATATAAAAGATAAAGATAAACAGGTTCTATAAATTCACTGCTATAAATTTGTTTCATCCTTATCAAAAATACATTTTCACTATACATAAAAACCTACCGTTATAGTGAATTATGTTTGACTATAAAAATAATCTATTTATGTTACCCATTATGATAAGTCAATATTAGTTTGTAGATGTTTCGTCATTTTATTCATCGACTTCACTTGGTTTACGTAGAGGTCGATCCTCAGTACTCTTTCATTTATTAACAAAATCTCTTGTACCCACAAACCTAGATAAGTAAGAATAACCGCCCAAGTTGATAACCTTGGGGCACACCTGATTCTAATCCCATAGCAAACCGTATTAATCTTTAAGTAATGATCCTATTGCAAATAACGCTTTTTTCAATTAACATTCTAGAAACAACTATAGTAGCATTCGTTATTCTAAATTCACTTAATTAATGCTAGACACGTTTTCTTCTTGACTGAGAAGATGTATAACGTCTTAGAGCAAAAAAATGTAGCATTTACGTAATTTTTACAATTGTTGACATGTTTTAGTCATTATTAGCAAATGATTATAGGCAGTTTCATGCCTATATGAAACAGGATTAAGGAAGATAAATTCATGTATGTGGTTTCAATTGTCCAACAACAGTCAAAGATATCAAATACTGCATAATGTTTGTGTGGCGCAAAGCAACAGCCAACAATTTAAAGTTCACCTTCTACAGCCCTTTTAGGACTTGAAAATACATCAACCAGTTACAATTTCTTGAGATATAGCTTTAAGTATGTTTATGCACACATCGTAAGCCTTAGGTATGCAGCCTTGTTTGAGAGCATATCTGACAGTTGATTAATGATAAATGCTTTTTATTAATTCTTTTACGTTTTGGATCCCTTCTTAGTTCTCCGGTGTATTTTTCATTATAAATTTCGCGATATAAAGCGTATATTAAACATGTATGTAAGGGTTATCACCTCACTTAAAAAATTGCTGTTAATTAAAATTTTTTAAACACTACATAGATATATCTCGCATACTCCTTCTACTTCTACGCAACCTATGTGATTGATAACTATTTTGTATTGTCGTCTGCTTGGTTTGATCGAGATTCAAGCGTGATTTCACGTTCGGAGTGAAATCTAATGGGGTCTAAGTCGGCGGGTTAAGGTCGCTTCAATATAATGTGCTAATACATCTCTGAGCAGCAAGACTTTTCTAAAGAAGAATAGAGTAAATATTTTACACAAGAAGTATTTTCGATGCGAATTAAAAACATGTCAGCAGGTTTCGATAGATGCACAAACACAACGGAGTTAGGACCTAAATAATAATAATTTTATCAGTTTATTATGATACGTATCTTATCAAATTAAATATTATCACATAATCTTATCGGTTACCTCATGTGTTTTTAAGTATTTACTTCCTCTGTAAAGTGTCTAAAGTCTAAACCGACGAATAATGATGTATCCGCATTTTCCTTGTACGAGTAGGTTATGTTTAATTTCGTGTGGGATTCCCGAGTAAGTAACCTGTAGTTTGTAGGTATTGTCGTTTTAATGAAACCAACAATTATTTTAATAATATACGGATAAAATAAGAGACACAAAAGCCATCCATTATTCTTTTTAATTTTGACTTTTATAATACAAAAAAAAATACATAAGATTGTTTACAAAACTTCCGTATGTCGATCTATAAATGGATTGATAAAGTATATAATTTTTACAGTAATATACGTAGTAGTAATATATAAGTAAGTTATAAAAATCAAAAATATTTTGTAGTTAAGATCATTTATTACTATAGATCGTTAAATAATCAACGAAAGGATGATGACGATGTAGGTTTCTATCATTGTAAAACAAATAATGAACATACATATATATCAATTAAAAATTGCCAGCAATATTACTGTAATAAACTACTGATCGACTCTATGTCAATGCTTCTAAAAATGTTACTAATTAGTATGTCATTATTTTATATACTTGTGGCTTACTTAGTATAATATAGTTTATTTTCCTAAAAGAAGCAATACCTGATAACAATTTTTAATTGACAAGCGAAGGAACCCATTAAATGTACGAAAAAATGATGCATCAAACATAGATTACCAGGTTTCATTTTTCTATCGATAATGTAAATATAGATTCAAAATACTAAAAAATATGCTTGAATGATAGAACCTACTGAATTGTCTCACTTGCTCTTATACAGATACACGCAAGGAAATAGCGTAATCCTGGCGATCCTCAGGATAATAAAAAGCTCATAAAATTATTGTATTGTCACCATTTCTTTATAAGCGTACAGAGTTTGTCTTATATCTGTGAATCTATCGAAGTGAGTCAAAATTGAGTTTAAATGAGCCAGTTACATACAAACATATGAACATACAGGTGAAGCTAAACAAATCCCCAATAGTGTGAAGTAGGAGTTTAATGTAAGTAGAAGTTAACGAAATCAAATATTTAGGAGTCATTATCGATTCCAAACTTTCCTGGGAACCCCAAATAATAACACT
>NC_052127.1:6058839-6086814 GCF_012273895.1 Zerene cesonia
TAAAGTGCCAACTATTCATATACTATTTCTTTTCATTGTATTTGATTGTATTGTTTAAATATGGAAATAAATAAATCAAATCATAAAATCATAAATTCCTAAATGTTTTCCCGCGGTTTTTTCCGCAGATGAAGCCGCAGGCCACAACTAGTATAACAAGGGATTTGAGCCACGCTTTTTCCATCAATGTACCGTCATTGCAACGAGCGTTTGTTTGTAAATTGTAACCGACAGTTATATTGTACTGAAACGCGAATAATGAAGTTTATTTTAACATCGTAAACATATGTGTTTATTATTATAATAGCAGTTCGCCCCGGCTTCGCCCGTGGTACATATACAGGCCATGTCACTAAGAGTAGTTGCAGCTTTCTAAAGATGAAGGATCGGGATCTGGACCGATTTTGAAAAAGAATTTTTAAAATGGGTCCAGCAGTTTTTGAGTTTATCCATTTCAAACAAACAAAAATACATGTAACATAGACTTGAACTATGTTTGCATAGTTCAAGTCTATGTCACATGTATTTTTGTGGTATGGAATGGTACTAACCATTTAAAACCTAGTTTCCAACACTCATCATCAGTCATGAACGCCAGCTAGCCACCTCCTAACTACCACCTGACGCAACATTTATAACATAAAATCGTTCTGCCGCGGCGTGATATTACGATTTTCTGAAAACACGGCAGATTTCCAGTGGCGTCGTCTCCATTAGGACAGGTGCCCAACATTGGCCACAGGCCAAATCCTTCGGGCGGACCATTTCGTTTCACCATCAGTTAATTTTACTGAAGAATATTATTTACCCAAAAGCGTTCGTTGTTTATCATTAATTATATCGCGCTGCATGTGGTGCGTCACCTGATAAGCATCTTGATATATGTATTTTCAGTACATTGGAATTATTTTTACATAGCGATTAGATATATTAGATACAAGTAAAATTAGGAGCAGAAATGATTAATAAATAATCCTGTTTTCAAATGATATCACTCTAGAATATCTACACTAAGTTAAAATGTTGGAAACTAGCGGTCCACTCCTGGTGCACCCGTGGTATGCTATTTCTTTTACCATGGGAACCTTCCTGCAGTGTTTGAATAAAAAAAACATTAAAAAATTAGCCCTTCTCGAACTTAACGCTTAGAACGACAATTATCGATTTATTCATTGATGTAGATAAATAAAAGAAATACAGGATTTTTCTGTTTGTCAAGGGCAATCTTTGTATCCGCTGAACCAATTAGGACTCATATGACAACAGTGGCATATCCAGGGCGATGATTATATACAACTAGACGCTCGACTAGGCTCCGCCAGGATATCAAGATTCCTGTTTTATCCCCAGGGAGCATTTAATTGAGATAAGAAATATCCTATCACTCAAGTCAGCTCATGCCCTGTCTATATATTAAATTACATCAAAATCCGTCCGGCAGTTTCAGCGTGACTGTCGGACAAACATCCAAACAAACATTCACATTCATAATATTAGTGTGATTTTTATCTTCAACACGAGCCGACGACATCGCCGGCGTCTGAATAAAAATATACAACTATCAGCATTGTCCCTGACGATTCGGCCACTCGTTGGACACTCGCTCGCTGAGTGACACTCACGAGTTGAGTGAAGACGGCTAGACGACATATTTTTAATCTACGCTCGTTTAAATATACAATCTACAATGTAGGTCGTGGTTGATTGATCGTTCCTAGACAACAGACATGATCTCGTTTGATGCATGTATATTTGTAATTTAGGATGTGGTGACTAACCATTTTTAAGGTTTTCCCGTGATTTTTGTTTCTGAAACGGCAGAATGATGTTTGGATTTTATTTAAGCAAGTCTAGCCTCAATTTAGCTCATTCAGCTCATATTTAAAACGTGTCAATATCTATACTAGTAATGTATAGCTGAAGAGTTTGTTTGTTTAAACGTACTTTTCTCAGGCACCACTGGACCGAATTCAAAAATTCTTTCACCGTTGGATGTTTATACTAATGATAGATAGATCCCTAAGATCTGATGTCTACATACGTACCACGGGAGAAGCCCGGCGAGTTGCTACTTTTAGATATAGAATAGGTTTTTAGGCGGGAAAATAAAATGTTATAGAAATTTTAACGGAAAATACTTAAAATTGATTACGATCATCTTTTTTCCACAGTTTTACCACAAACCTCGCATACTTTGTGTACTCACTTCACAGTATAGGTTTAGGTGCATGTTTGAATCCCCAAAATCCACCCCGTTGCCACCCACCCATGACTGTGCTTATCAACCCCTCACTATTTCATTATAACCGATAATGTGCAAAGGGCTTTGCGTCACAATCGACAGCGTTTCAACTGTTTATTTCTGTCTTCAAAAGCGAAGGACACGCTGGCTGACGTTAAATAAAATAAAAAACGAGGAAGTAATTTCGTAACAATTTAAATCTGTTTATGTTTCTAATAAATTCCATCGCGTTTGTAAAGTGTACAAATTATATTTGTTGAGGCGTATTTATTTCGAGGGAGACATACACATACGTTTTTATCCCGCAACGCAAGAGTGCTGTTAGAAGAACATGTACTGTCTGTCTGTGGCGTTGTAGCTCGCAAACGGATGGACCGATTTCGATGGGGTTCCCTTCATTTGATAGCTAGTTTCCTTGCGGTGGATCTTAGATATGTTTTGGTGATATACATAAATAAGTGTATCAGCTATTTTCCAAAACGATAGACAATTTTCGCGTATGATCACTCGATTTACTTCTTAAAGCTTGCCAATATAGTGTTAATAACAATCAATGTGGGTAGTTGTTTTTAAATCTAACTTACTTGTATAAGAGGTACGCTTTATAAAAATACAAGCTGCGCCCCGCGGTTTCACTCGCGTAAGACCGTATCCCGTAGGAATATCGGGTTAATGAGTTGCCTATATGTTATTCCAGTTGTCCAGCTGTCTATGTACCAAATTTCATTGCAATCGGTTGAGTAGTTTTTGCGTGAAGGAGCAACAAACGCACACACATCCTTACAAACTTTCGCATTTATAATATTAGTAGGAAGTAGGAAGTAGGATAGGATTATATCGGTTCAGTGTAATATATACAAAAGTCTAGACCAGACTCGGAAAGTAATTCTCTTCGACTTCTCAGTGCCACTGTTCGAAGAAATAATATTACAAAATTGGTTCAATTCTATTTAAGTACCAAAAAAAAAATGCACTAAGGGCACAGATATACAAGTATTATGACATCGAATAAATGGTACTGTATATCTCACATACTTTATTCGTACAACTTGGAATGATACGCAATTGTTCATTTTATATTATTTAATTCATTCGTCCCGACATCACCGAAGGCGTGTTTATAAACTTTGAAAAATTATTTTACATGTTTTGAATAGGTCACGTTAGCGATATCACGTGTTATAAAAACGATGGTGTTTTTACAATATCTTCAAGTTTTATTATATAACTGGCTGTACCGGCAGAGCAGCCGACGAGCGGACTATTTCTATAGCATAAATATTCTGGGACATCAGCCGAGTATCATCAAAATCCGTTTAGCGGTTTCCGCGCGACAGAGTTACAAACATACATCCACCTTTACAAACTGTAGCATTTATAATATTTTTTGTGTTTTGTGATTAATATAGTGATGAAGAATGTATTGAATTAATTAACTTTTTGCTTTATTTTTAGGAAATATTTGCATTCTGAACTAATTGCATCCTACTATCCTACTAATATTATAAATGCGAAAGTTTGTAAGGATGTATGTGCGTTTGTTGCTCTTTCACGCAAAAACTACTGAACCAATTGCAATGAAATTTGGTACGTAGATAGCTGGACAACTGGAATAACATATAGGCAACTTTTTATCCCGATATTCCTACGGGATACGGACTTACTCGGGTAAAGCCGGGGGGCGCAGCTAGTAAAACATAAGTGTGAGCATTTGTTGTAAAAAAAGAGGTGGGTAGGTAACAAGGTTTCTGTTTTATATATTAATATATGAATACTTGATTTCATATTATTGTCATAGTTTATTTCTCCACAAATAAACGTTCTAATAGCTTCCGTAAATGAATTAAAAAATGCTCTAAATACAAATAAAAATCAGTGACAGTACCGTTATTCGCCCGAACGTATAAAAAATTCATGACCCGACCTTACGTTTACATATTTCATTTGTAACTGCGCAGTTGTATGCCCGCTTCAAACAAATCAAACAAATAGTCATAGACAATAGTGTGTCAATAATCATTTGCCATAGATTATAAAATATATTATCTGTATACAGCGCCGGCCGCAGCACGAATTGACGGTAGATCCGAATGTTGTAATGGCGCCCTCGCATCGCGACATCACTTCGTTATATTTACATTTACCATATTTTTATCCTTTGGTTATGTATATGTCTACACTAATATTATACAGGGGAAGAATTTGTATTGTCGTTTGGATATGATGGATAAACTTAAAAACTACTGGACCGATTTTAGAAAATCTTTGACCATTAGAAAGCTGCATCTTCACTGAGTGACATAGGCTATATATTATGTATCACGGGCGAACAGCTAGTAATATATAAAATTCTCATGTCACAACGTTTATTACCATACGGCTGGATCGATTGTCACGAAATTTTATGTGCATATCGGGTAGGTCTGAGAATCGGCCAAAATCTATTTTTCATACCCCTAAATGATAAGAGAAAAGCCGAACAGCGTGTGCCGGATTAGCTAGTATATGTTAAGAGTAATTTCAATTTCATGACTTGGGCTATTAAGATGAACTTCTATGAACAAAATACATTGTGTTCAACAAACGACTGGGTTTTGTTATTACGCCGTGGATTATGGCGCCCCTTACGGTCTTCTCTACCGCAGAACCGGATCTGTCAGGTTCGGAAAACTCTCGCAGGATATCCTTATTTAAAGGATACTAAGAATATATTACAAATTTTTTTACAGACCGACAGATAGAACAAAAAAAAAAAGAATACAAAAAAAGGTTTATTTTTATTTCGGAGAAGTTTTTTGGTGTTTTTGTTTTTTGGGACTGATGATGACTAAATGAAGGTTTTAAACGCATTAAAAATAACATTTCAGTTTTTAAATAATAAACTGCAAACTACTTCCATTAACTAACCATCCAATACCACGAAAACTACTAAATCGCTATCAATACCGCTGTTGTATAACGCAACAATTTTCGAAAAAATATTTAAAAGGTATTTTAGTATACACCGCGAATCTCAGGAATCACTGTTTCGATTTATAACATTAATTTTACATGATAATTACCATTTATGGTAGGACGCTATATAATATAACACAACGACCAATAAGAGCGGGGCAGTAATGAAAAAATATTGTGAAAGCAGGAAATATTTATATTAAGAAAACTCTCGAGTATTATTACCAAGACCATCATACATATTGTAAGATAAATAATCTCCTTTTAGAGTAAGTAAATCCATCCTTCTTTAACATATATCTATGCTCGGCTTTTATTTATGAGTGTTTGATTTTCCTAGATTTCATTGCCTGCTTATCAAAGACATGAGACGATAAAAAAAACGAATAAAGTAACCAAATGTTTAAAACCAGTACCCGATTTTAATCCTATAATATAGTATCAGTAATTCAATCAAACGTATTGAACGTAAAGCTCAAAATATATTAAATACGTACTATATACATTATCATTATACATTAACACGCCGGTAAGAATAAATAAAATAAACGTTAAAACAAACCGGTCATAATAGAACTTAAATATATATATTTATACTCGTTAGTCAAAAAAAACATTGGTCGGAATAAATATTTACCTTTCACGACAATCCAAAGTTTCGGTAAGCACAAATAATTCGCGAAATGTTTTACAAAACTCGGAGTATACGTGCGCGTACGACGGCATTCAGAAACAGACTGAATGTTTGCCTATATATAAATTACTGAAATTCAAATTTAGAATAACATTATAAGGCGCGATACAGACTGTACACGCACTGTTTAATGTTAATGTCATTTGGCATGACGTCATCGTTTTTTAATAAGCATGTCAAAAGGCATCAACATATAAGGATCGTAATTACAAATTAGTCCTTGGTGGATATAGATAATATAATAATCTAATCTAATATTTCAATTAAATCTCACTAAGCCGTCACGTACACTTGGTTCGCAAATTTTAGTATACAACTGAAACGAAACGACTTTTTGTAGTGGGGGTGCGATTAAACCAAACTGCTCTACCTTCAGAACCCACAAATCAAACTTTAATCTGATATTTATTGTATAACTAGCTGTGCCCCGCGGTTTCACCCGCGTAAGTCCGTATCCCGTAGGAATATCGGAATAAAAAGTTGCCTATATGTTATTCCAGTTATCCAGCTGTCTACGTACCAAATTTCATTGCAATTGGTTCAGTAGTTTTTACGTGAAAGAGTAACAAACATCCATACATCCATACTTACAAACTTTCGCATTTATAATATTAATAGGAAGTATACAGATCAAATTATACCATGTGTTCACACCCTTACAAAAGGATTGACATAAGATACATAAGTAGTGAACACTCCCCTTTTGCTATCTTATCATTTATTAGACATTCTTATCAATATGGCCATATCAAAAAATTAGATTTTATTTAAGCGCAATTACAGCGCATTTTTTATCTTTTATATGCCGGAAAAACGTAATTTATTATATTTAATGATAGGTGCATAATCTGGCCCCCGACGTCGTTTTGTTTATAATTAATGGTATTATATTCTAAATCTGTTTTGAATTATAAAGGTGTCAAATTACACTAAAATGTGTACAGCTGTTGTGTAATAGAGCAATACAAATATACACACAAAATCATACTCTTTGTAGAGTCATTAGCTACACTTTATATTTAATTATATAAAAACTCATTTCGCTGGTCTTAATCCCATTATATGAGTAATTAATTAAATATATCTTTAATAAAAATAGATAAATACAACATTTACTTATAAATCGAAAAAAAAAACACCTGAAAGCAAACAAAAACTTTTACTTATTACAATATACAGAATATATGATGGATGGAGATTCTATACATGTCCCTGATAGTGCAGTGGTAGCTCAGTGGTAAGGACCTCGGACTTCATGGAAGCCGGGGGTTCAAGACGGACGAGCGTGCAAGAAAGAACGAAGAAGCAAATCATCCTGAGCAAAGCAGCATGTCGAAGAATCAAGAGTTCGACATCGTGTGGCATCTGGCCGCCTGCATTTGGTCAGCGTGGTGAATCATGGCCTGAATCCCCATTGGAGGCGTGTGGGGGGAACAAAATGGGCTGAGAAATTGCGTAGTCTAGTAGTAAACCACGGCGGCAATTGTGTGACATTTGGTTCCGTATTATCAGGGAGTCTGTAGTCTGAACCCAAGAGGTTATCACGCTATTATATTTTTAGCGAACGTACGCGATTCTCTATCTTAATGCCTTTGTGCAGTCTCTTCATTGATAAGTGTAGAAGACCAAGGGTCCCGTGATGAGTGCATGTGGAGATTGGGAAGTTATTTCATGATTATTTCTAACTAGCTGCACCCCGCGGTGCCACCCGCGTAGGTCCGTATCCCGTAGGAATATCGGGATAAAAAGTTGCCTATATGTTATTCCAGTTGTCCAGCTGTCTACGTACCAAATTTCATTGCAATCGGTTCAGTAGTTTTTGCGTGAAAGAGCAACAAACACACACACACACACACATCCTAACAAACTCTCGCATTTATAATATTAGTTCACCCTTCCTGTGTTTGTCCTTGGCTAGCTTGGTGGTCTATATCCTTATAGGAGACCTGTGTCTCTGCAATAAGCATTGTTCAAAATGTTTGCGCCTGGGTTACATAAAATCCTAAGAGTAATAAAAATTCGATTGCTGAAGTGGCCGATATTCTTTGCCGTACCGTGCGTATGCTGCGTATTCAAGTCACACCTTAAGATTGATGTTTTCTATAATTTAAATTATTGAACATTATAATGGTATATCAATACAGTTGACGAGTTTGTTTGTTTGGTCAAACGCGCTAATCTCAGGAACTAATGGTCCGATTGGTAAAATTCAGTGTTTAATAGTCCACGTACGAAGGTAGACCTAGCGTATAGGCTTTATAAAATCATGCGCGACGTGAGTGAAACAACAGGGCACAGCTAGTGAGTTACTAGGTTATAAAAGGTTTTATCCTACAAGTTTTACAAATGCGAAAGTTTGTAAGGATATCTGTATGTTTGTTAATCTTTCACACAAAATCTACTGAATCGATTGCAATGAAATTTGGTACGTAGATAGTTGGACAACTGGAATAACACATAGGCAACTTTTTATCCCGATATTCCTACGGGATACGGACTTACGCGGGTGAAACCACGAGGCGCAGCTAGATAAGACATAATATGATAACGCTTATGTAATTATTTTAAAGAGCTTTCATTTAACAAACTTAAATATGATTATAATATGATAATAGTGAATATTCTCCACTTTAAATGCTAGATTCCGACATTCAGTGTAAGAGAATATTCATATGAACACGACTCCCATCAACCCAGCCAATACACCTTATTATTACATTATATTACACAGTTAGTTATTATGTATCATAAAGCTACCAACATGATCATTCGAGCAAGCACTAACATCGATTATTCAATCGACTACATAGAATTCTAATTGACACTGCTGCATGACGTCAGGCCGTCCTTGGGAATGTGCTGAATCATTAGTAGCAGCTACGAAACGCTTACAATAGTTTTATTTATTGTAACTAGAGGTCCACCCGGCTTTGCACGCGTATACATTAACGGTTTTTACGCGATAGACTATGCAAATTGTCATCATCTATTTATGCTATATCTACAGTCAAAACTCATAGCCGGTCTAAAGAACTCTTCACTGATTTTTCCAGTCAAGTCGTTCTGACCGGTTAAACATATTGTGACTGCAAAATCATATTTACCAATTTCGGAATTTGACTAAATTTATTTTGTTAGATTAGTACCTCGCCTTGCGGCGGTATTGTTATAAACTCCGGCCGAGTGACCAGACGGCCGGAGCCTAGGGCGACTGAGTGAGGATCCTACGAACTATCCGAGCGTTGTCCAGTAGGACTGCCCGCTGTATCCCCACCGTAATGGGCCTGACCGGTAGTTCCAACCTCCTTAAATATAATAATTTATTTTATTATTATTGCGTACGAACCCGCGGTCAAAACTAGTATTTCTATAGTTCACGTGCTATTCTGGTACAAAAGCTACAACACGGCCAAGTATAATGAAAATACGTTCAGTGGTTTTCGCGTGAAAGAGCAACAAACATACATCCAATTCACGATTTTACATATAAATTATAAATATTAGTATGACTGTAATCGCGTGAAAAAAGCGTGTTTTGTGATTACTAAACACTAAGATAAGATTCATCGTACATCAGGTGTTTTTTGTTTACTTATTTATATACCTACTATATATAAAATAATTTATTACGTATTTATGAAATTGCGTCATATTGCGACACATTAAAACAATTATTATTGAATAAAACAAATATCTAAATAAGTTCATGCGATTTCTTTTAAAGAATAAAAAAAAAAATTGACAACAGGCATAACTCGCGTCTTTTTGACGAACCGTCGTAACGGAATTTGAAATTTTAAAGGTTTAAAAATAAAATATATGTTTACTTTATCCTTGTTACTTGATCATAGTAAATCATATTTAATTTTTTGAGTATTAAATATTCAATATTTACGAGTAGAAAGCTGCATACCACGATTATTCCTAAGTTATGCTTGCTTGCTATGCTTGTACTAACATTGTAATTATAAAATGTTTGTCTTAGAGTCACGTCGCCACGCAGAGATTTATTGCTATAATTTTTATGTCTGGATATAGCTAGGATCTGGATATACATAGAGACAAAAGGCTTCTTTTTACCGCGACGTAGAATCGCAACCTTTTTTTATGTACAAATAGCTGCGCCCCGCGGTTTCACCCGCGTAAGTCCGTATCCCGTAGGAATATCGGGATAAAAAGTTGCCTATGTGCTTTTCCAGTTGTCCAGCTGTCTACGTACCATATTTCATTGCAATCGGTTCAGTAGATTTTTGCGTATAAACACATTAGGAGGAAAGGGAAGTGCTTGACCACGAGATCGTCTGCTGGTAAGCTTCGCGCTTCTCTAGAAGGTACCTGTTCAGTCTACCCTTGAAGCCCCCTAGACGATACTCGTCGGGGAACACGGACTCAAGAAGCACGTTCCAGTCCCTTGTGGTTCAATGGAAGAATGTGGTATTTCCCATGGATTAAAAATCCCTTATGATGCGTATTTATATGACACTGAATTTAATAAATTCCGATATATGACATGCATGATAAGGCGCTTACTGTTAATTTCATTTGATCACGAGAGCCAAGTTGCGGGTAACAGCTTGGGTGACATTTATTTTAAGAATTTATTTCGCTACAGCCTGGGCGGAGCAGGGCCGAGGAGATAGTTTAAATATAAGCTGTGAACATTTCTGTCTGCTTTAATCCAATTCACCAAAACTCAAAAGAAAGGGTTCTACGCCTGTATTTTTTTGTGTATGTTATTTAGTAGATAATAGATAGTTAATACCTCCTTACTACATAGCATCGTAAGTAATAACTTACTATATGACCTATTTACTACCATCTTAGCTTGGCTGGCACCGACTTTAAATAGATGAGTGGGTAGTGATTATTGTAATTATATTATTATTCGCTTTCGACCGTTATAGTCGGTTCAATTTCTGTTAAAAAGATTTTTTTCTAAGCTTAACAGATCAATTTATAAAAAACATTGAATATTTAAATTTTATTTTAACGTTTAATAACCTAACTTTCGTGTAACGTAATTTATATGTGACCCTTGTGTGAAATGTCACAGACAAAACAAATGGATATATATTAGTTAAAACATAAATAGCTTATGACAAATGTGTCTGAACGGCATCAATTAATAAAGATTGATGACAATTAAACAGACCAATTAGTAACTTTGAAATACTACACGTGTTTCTCCAGTCTCTTGTATACTGTAATACTTAATTTTAAAAACTGAACTAATGATACACCCCGGCTTCGCCCGTGGTACACATTTAGTCTATAGCCTTCCTCAATGAATGGACTTTCTAACACTGAATGAATTTTTCAAATCAGACCAGTAGTTCCTGAGATTAGGGCGTACAAACAAACTCTTTAGCTTTATAATACTATATCGTATAGATTTTAGAGTAGTTACTTAAGGTTTTTCTTTATTAGCTTATCCCTGTTCCTATACCAGCTTATATTGACTCATTATCTATACAAATAATAATACAGTGGCCAGATCCAACTTATGGGTGACTTACTAGTTGACAAAAATCTTCTAAAACACACGAGGTACAAATATGATTTATTGAATTATTTTGTAGTTCATCCGAGCGAAGCCGGGGGCAGAAACCTAATGTAATCTTATTCTATAAAGTTGAATGGTTATTTTATTGTTTATTTGTACTCGAATTGAATAATTTTTGAGAGCCTCAGCTTTTCCCTCCTATGAGATCAACGGCATCAAAGCATCAATGTAATATAACGTCAAACTCAGTCTAGTGCGAGTCAGACTCCCGACACTCAGGGTTCCAACTGCAAAAAACACTCATACAACTTATGACTGTGCTAATTCAAACTCATAATACAAAAATGTATTTATGCAATTCGACTCCTTCTAGAAGCATTATTGAATCGGCATATCATAGTTTAACCATGTCTGATTAATTTTGATTTTGTTTTAAATTGTTGTTGAAGAGACAGGATTATAATCAACAACATCACATCTGAAAAATTTCCACTGTCTTTCCATCATGGTTCATGAGATAGAGGCTGATGGCAGATGGACAAACAGAATATGGCCCCAGTTTTTTTCATGTCATAATCGGCACTGGAGCTGGTGGGTCGCCTGATGGTAAGCGTTACCAGGTATTTATTATTTATCGAGCACGCTTCGGCACTAGTTGGGACAGCTCGCGCCGGGAAAGTACCACACTCCCACAAAAAATCGGCGTGAAATAGTGGCATGCCACTGTGTTTCGTACGGTGAGTGGGGGAGCCAGAAGCCCGTTTCCTTTTCCTCACCCGTCCTATTCCATTCCTTCTTTCCAGTCTTTTATCCTTTCCTTTTCCCTTACCCCATAAAAGCGGGCAGCGAAATTATTTTTAGTCCCTTTTTTTACTACCATTATAACTTTTTATTTAATTATCATTAGAGTTTATCTGTACCATTTTTTACAACACAAGTATGACATGTTTTATGTAAGTCCAATTAAAACAATATCTAGCCCTATTGTTCAATTGTTTAAGTAGACAACCGTCATAATGTAAATTATAAGCATTACCAGGAAACTTGTTGTAAGAATTAGTCTCTTTAGTATGGCAATATGAGCAGAAGCGTTACATCGATAAGGGGTCATCCATAAATCATTTTAAGGGGACTGGGTATGTGACATTGTGTGACAAGGGGCAGGGAAATTAAAAGCTTTGTGATGTCACATGTTAAGATTTAAAATATGTATGTACTAGGATGCTAATTGAATACTTGTGAAATGGATCTTAATTTAGATTTTTTTTTATTCCTCTTCAAAATTATACACACATATATAAAATCTGAAATATGTTACATAAGGGGGGAAGAATTTCTTAAAATGTGGCAACCTTTGACAGGTAGGGGGAGACATTGAAAAAACCTAAACTTCGAGTGACGTTATTTATGGATGTCCCCTAATGATTTTGATCCTCTCAAGAGTTTGATAACGAGGGAAGCACACTATATGGATATATAGAAATAATGTTGAAGATACAAAAATAAAACTTGCAGGTGCATTATAGAGTTACGATCATTGCAACCAATTTTAAGTTTTCCGTTAGAAGAATTTAAGGTGCAATTTAATGCTGGGATTCTTAGATCGTTATGACAGAGGTTTAGAGGGCTAAATGTCGAGATTAAGTGTGCAGAAATAAGAGCTGACTTTTTAATATCTAAGCACCCACCACATTACTATTGCTACAAATGCAGATGGAAAACATTGGGAGGAAATCATTTTCAAATACCATACAGCTCTAGACATGTGAAAATAGTGTGACTAGTGTGATGTTTATAGAGTATTAATTTTGTACAACTATAATAACTATATAACATACTATTAGTCTGTCCCAGCTTTGCCCATGGTAAAAATAGCCTATAGCCAATAATAAACAAAATAATTCAGCTTTATATTATTATAACAGATCATAATCTTAACCTACAGCTAGAGAATAATAACAAAAAAGTTAATATGTCTGATGAATACAGAAAAAAAAAACATACATAATTCTCAACAAACATAAAACTATTACACATCTATCATGATAATATAAACATTTGGTTATGTAATGCCTATTCACTTTTCTATGTTCTAACATGCCTTATAACTATAAATAACTTCCGACAGATACATATTTTTTTTTTTGTAAATATATATTATCAGTCTTAAGTATAATACAAACTGATATATAAATTGAGAAAAATCTATAACCTATAATAAACATAGGTGTCACAACATCAACCATTAATTCAATTAAAAAAAGATTCAAAGGGCTTACCTTGAAACTGTATTTATAAATCAAATCGAACAATTTACGGAACTCTATTGTTGAAAATGTTTTGATTCAAGGAAATGCATTGTCCTCGCCGGCTTACGACATTTAAAGACTAATCAATAATACTATGCGACTACAAACTCGAGCCCTCTTCGTAATTATATACGATAGTCTATATTTGACCTAGATTAACCTTTTTACATATTCTAAAATCGATAACTTGTATTTATTTGGTCCTATTCAATCAACATACATTATTTTCTTCAGTTAACGCATACACTGTGTTTATTTATGACAATCAATGTCGTTACTGACGATCCGAGCATAAATTATTGAAGTTTTTACGCGTCTCGAATATCTAACTACATAAGTATTTCAATATGTACATGGTGGATTAAGAAAAAAATTACTTACCGAAACCTGATGGGCCGATAGCTAGCTACACCTAATTTAAAGATACGTATATGAACAGGTCACTAAATGAATAATTATGAGAAACTTAGTGATACCTACACCTTAAGTAAACTAGTCTTTACACCTTATTATTTTTAAGTAAGATTTAACTCAAATGCGGCAAAATTTTTCGCGATATAGTTTACCAAAGTCGAACGCACAGAAGTTCACAGTTCACACTTTACTGCCTTCGGCCGTCAGCGATGAACTGTCAAAACTCAAAAGTCAAAACCCAATCTGAAACTCAATGTCATTGATATTGGCTTTCAGATTTAGACCGTTTAGAAATAATATAATGTCGAAGTTACTGTAACTAAACACAGTCTAGTACATAATAAATTGTACACTCGATTTCTTACCTCGCAATTAATTTACAAAAAAATTACGGCGGCTAAATGAAGTGTTTAATCAAGTCCAATGAACATTAAAACTGGATATTACCTACATAATACTACCATTGATCAAGAACCCAGATATCTATGTATTAATACTACCTACTAAAATACAAACATTTGACTTAACACCTAATATTAATACATCTATTATTAATAATTATAGATAGACATTGGACAATATTAATATATTACTATGTGTATTCAATATTATGTGTTATGTCAAATGTCAATATCTAATTTTGTTGTTGCCATTTGACATTGCAAGGTGCAGCTTTTGACGGAAATCGAAGGTTTTATTTTTGCGACTTTGGTACTGGATAATATGAACTGACAACTGCGAACGTTGAGATGTTTAAAATTTATTTTAAATAAGAGTCATATTTAAAATAAGTAACTATGGCAAGCGAAGGTGCAAGAAAAGCACGTTTATGTCACGAGATAAAAAGTTTGTTTTCAAAGCCGCCTTGGGGAATAACGTGTACTCCCGAAAAGGAAGATATTTATAATGCCCTCAATGTCCGTATGTGCGGACCAAAAGGATCTCCATATGAGTCTGGAGTTTTTAAATTATTGATAAATGTGCCGAATAATTATCCCTTTGAACCGCCACTAGTGAAATTTGTTACGTCTGTGTATCATCCAAATATTGATTCAGGTAAATGTATTGTCGAACTGTAATGTCGGGTTCATTTATAACGTAAAACTTGAAACTTAGTAGCTTCATTTAAAAAATTAACTGGAGGATCATGTGTGACATGCCTTTGAAATATGTTTTTATTTTTAAATTTCCAACAAAGGAAACATTATTAGAAATCTTAAATTACTAATATGATAATAACAAGATAGGAATTTACAAAATGTTACAAGATAGGTTTTCTTTGCTTATAGAAAATAACCACCATTGTAATGAAACATTCAAAGAGAAATTTATTATAATTAAAAATAATCTTATATTAAAAAAAAAGATAATTACCAGATCAAAATTGATTGAACCATAAACACATCCCTTTATGAATGATTTTGTATTTTTATATACCCATGATATATTTCTTTCAGCTGGTAGAATATGTATGAACATGCTTAAAATGCCACCAAAAGGGACTTGGCTGCCGACTATAACAATTGAAACATTGCTAATCTCTATCCAAACATTGCTGGCCCATCCAAACCCAGATGACCCTCTTGTCACCGAAATAGCTATGGAATATAAGTATAATATTGAAGAATTTAATAAGAAAGCAAGAAAACATACAAAAGAATATGCTATGTGAAAAACTGTCTTATTTGAAAAACAAAAAGAATAGAAAAGTTCGAATAAGTTTTGTGTTTATGGTTAAAAACTAAGGAGGTTGTTTAAGCCTGTTATCTTTTAAGAACAGGATGTTTGGAATACTTACCTATTTGTTACTTTTATAACATATGAAGGATTGTTAGAAATCTTTTTAATTCATTTTTATATATTACTAGCTACACCCGGCAAACGCTGTTCTGCCTTACTCTTATCATTTAGGGGTATGAAAAATAGATGTTGGCCGATTCTCATAGATACCGGATAAGCACAAAAAATTTCATCAAAATCGGTCTAGCCGTTTCGGAGGAGTATGGCAACGAAAACTGTGACACGAGAATTTTATATATTAGATATTGAATTGCATTTAGCACATTTTTTGGTACAAAACAAAATGATGTCTAAGTTTATTAGTTTTTACTAAGTTACTACCACTTAAGTCTGTATCTACATTTAATCTTTAGTTTAATAGCATTGAAATGTTATAATACAATTAGCTGTCCCAGCAAATGCTGTACTGCCTTTCTCTTACATTTAGGGGTAAAATAAATTTTGGCAGATTCTCAGACATACCCAATATGCAAACAACTTACATAAGAATTGTTCCAGCTGTTTCGGAGGAGTTTGGTAAATAAAATTGCGATACGGGAACTTTATATATCTGATTTACCTTGTGAGATTACAAACTGTTGAAAAATTATGATCCATAACATTCCCTTGTAAAATTGTAATCAAATTGTGTTTACAATTTTACAGATATGTATATATATTTCATTTTATTAAAACATCATTTACTTACCTAGACTTTGAATTTCTTACACATGTCTAATGTTACTGTACCTAATTATTTGTGTGATCCCCGCAATTTTAAAATGAGTATTGTAATATCATAAAATGACTAAATTGTTTATAAGGTTATGTGATATATATAAAATTATAGAATTAGACAAAATTTTTCATAATAAAACAAAGTTTTGCTATATATTGTTTTATTTTACAATATTACAAAAATTACAATGTCTTTACACCTCAGCTTAAAATTAATGTAATTGCAAGATTTTTGGTCTAATTTTAATTGTTCCAATATAAATATACCTTTACTATAATAAACCATTCATGATAATAATTAGTATTTAACATGTCATGTTGTTATACATAAAGTTAATTTTGTCGAAAGTAACAATATTTTAAATACTAAACTAAATACAAATTTTATACAATTATTAAAATAAAATTAAGCACCGTATTTCAAGCAGAAAATTTAAAAATATAAGTAGAACAAAGAGATTTTATTACAGTTTACAAAAAAAAAATAGCTTGATTGTATTCAAATTAATAAAATATTTCCATTAGATTTAGAGTGATTGCACTGTAATTGTAGTAATAACTAATAGCAGGGTAAAAAGCTTTGTTACGTTACGCGTTATGGCGCCAGTCCGCCTTCCCATGCTCTCGTGCATTCGATTATCAGCGTCTAGAGATGCACGTGTTTTTTTTATATATATTGACAAGGTAAATCAGATATATAAAGTTCCTGTATCACAATTTTATTTACCAAACTCCTACGAAACAGCTGGAACAATTCTTATGTAAGTTGTTTGCATATTGGGTATGTCTGAGAATCTGCCAAAATTTATTTTACCCCTAAATGTAAGAGAAAGGCAGTACAGCATTTGCTGGGGCAGCTAATTGTATTATAACATTTCAATGCTATTAAACTAACGATTAAATGTAGATACAGACTTATAAGGTGCACCAAAGACAAGAATGCTATGTGCCTAAATCTATATATATAAAATTCTCGTGTCACAGTTTTCGTTGCCATACTCCTCCGAAACGGCTTGACCGATTCCTCTGAAATTTGGTAAGCATATTGGGTAGGTCTGAGAATCGGCTAACATCTATTTTTTATCCCGATATTCCTACGGGATACGGACTTACGCGGGTGAAACCGCGGGGCGCAGCTAGTTATCTATAATAATAAATCTAATTTAAGACATACATTCAATAAGTATACTTTATTCACTAGTGGTAACATTAGCTTTAAATAACTAGTAATACTTAAATGAACATGGAGGTAAAGACGTTTTTATAATATTCCTGAAAACATTTTCAAGAATTATAAAATTATAAAAAAAAAATACAATCACAAATGTGTAGAGAAATAGCCTTAAGCTGATTTATGTGTTATATGAGTATTGATTTCCATATTTTTAAAAAGGCATTGGAGAAACAAATGCATACATATTTTTTATTAATACTTTTTATATAACATTATTTTCTATGTATATAATTAACCCCATTTCAGCCATTAAATAAATTATTTCATGATGCTCTCATAGGCTCTAAATAATTATAGATCCTATTTTTCTTAATCAGAAATATATTATGGTTTTTTTATGTAATAGCAGTTAGACCCTTTTTTCTTTTTCTGATATAAAAAAACCAATTAATACAATTAAACTATCTAGCATTTTTCTAACTATAATATATAATTACTAAGATATACTAAACTAAATTCAACCAGTATCTGTGCTACTATCATCCCCTGAACTAGCACTCTCTGTATCAGAGGAACTACTACTTTTCTTCTTCTCAGCTACATCTATATTTTTATCTTTCTTCTTTTTCTTATCGCTAGTAGAGGGTTTTAGTGTTTCCGTTGATACTGTAGCAACCATTTTTGATTGTATTTTTGTTTCCGATTTCATTTCAGTCTTATCTTCTTCATCCACTGACTTCTCATTTGCAACTGTTGCTGCAGCTACTGCTAATTTATACTCATCTGGGTATTGTGTGCTGTAACATTAATGAATATTTTCTATACAAGCAAATTTGGTGTAAAAATGATGGTAAATGAGTATTGGTTGGATTCCTAGTTGGCACTCACAAAAAATAAGGAAATCTGGCAGGACATAGAAAATCAATCAGTGAAACAGATATATATCTGCCTCATACTTTAGTAAGGGACACGGGACTTAACTTCTTATCCTATCCACAACAGATGCTTAACATGTGGGTGTATACAAATTGATATATATTATTTTTATAGCAGAGCAAGAAATGTGTTGTACATATTTTAAAAGATAAAACTACATACATAAATTTCAACAATAGCAAATTATTTATTATTGATATATTTATTACAATTGTATATAATATACTTCTCTTTTCACTTCTTACCTCAACTTAGTTTTTATAGCTCTTATTTTCTTAAAGATATAGTTTAGATCTTTTTGCATATCTAACAACAGTTGAGTGTGTTTTTTAAACTCTAAAGATGCTGCTCGGAGTCGGCTGGCAGATAACTGATTACAATTTGTGAGCATTTCTGTTGTTTTCTCAAACCTTTGTAACCTGGAGACAAAAAATTATTGTTGATATTTCATTTTAATCCCTATAGAACCAATTAATAAGAATGAATCCTAGTGCTGTGAATATCATTTCACCGTTTGGCATTTTGCTAGCTTTTTATAATTTATTTTCTACTTACATAGTTTTTTGAGCACGAATAATTGATTCTACATCGCTCTGATCGACCATACCAGCCAGACCCTGAACGAAAACCTCTGGTGCTGAATAATTTTGAAAACATTCGATTGAAAAATCGCTTTCAGGGGTGTCGTTTGCCATTGTTTATAGCTGTAAGAGCAATATTTATAATCTATTATATAAAAACGCTCTTCAGTTTTAAAAAGTAAATATTGTTTGTTTAATACAAAAATGATGATATTATTTGAATAGATAGTAGTATATTATAAAATGTCGTAATTAGGAAAAATTTGTTGATTATTATTCATTTCAGAACCTGTCAATCTGAAAATAGTACAGCTGTCAATGATTTGTGTCAATGTCTTTTCTGATTTCTTTGTGCACTGTGAGTAGGCATGTCATAGATAACATAAAACTATAGACAAAAGAACTTTATTATTTGGCGCATTTAGAAAATATAATTGTACATATTAATAGTAAACTATTTTCTTATAACATATCAAACAATGAGCTTTTTTTCTGTCTTTCATTTTTTCTCATTTTATAGAAAGCAACGTACACCCATTTCGGCACAATTATTTCGTACATATTACATTTTCTATGTGGTAAAATCCTCATGTTGCCTTTATTTCCAAGAAGCATATCCACGATTTCTCTCCCCAATTCACTATCCTTCATTTTTTTGTCCCTATATCTTTTCTTCAGTGTTTCGAATTCACGTCTCGGTTTTAAAGTCAAGTAGGGTAGTGATTTCTTAGGAGATAGATTTTTGACGTAGTTGAAAATTCGAATAGTTGCTTGGTCTTTAAATTCGTTGTAAAATCTTGCAATTTCCTTTGGCGCAAACGGTATTCTAGAACGTTTAAGTTTTTGCTTCTCGCTACTTCTATCGTCGGTAATGTCGTAAATGTCAGAAACTATTGCTTTCAGAAGATTAAACGGGTCTTCCTCATTTACCTTTGCTTTTTTCTTTTTATTATATTTTTCTTTAGTTCTTGTCAAATCAGATTTTAACAAGTATGCGAGTCTCGGGTGAACAAAAAAAGTATTTATTTTGTTGTTTGGTGCATGTGATATTAAGTCTTGGGTTTTAGCTTGAATCATTTCCTTATTTTCCTTTATTTGGAGATGCTTTTCATTTTCTTCTCTGTCTTGATCCAACTGTGCGAATACATCATCAAGAAGTTCGTTGATATTGTTGTTATTTGACTTACCACATCGTCCTGGCCGACCACAACCGCATCTACCACTCTTACACATTTCATCTTCATTTATTGTAGACATTAAATCCTTATCCATATTTTGAGTGTCATCTAATATGTCAATTATATGATAGTCATTCGAATTAGTATTTTCAGGTCCGAGTGAATTGATATCCTGATCTCTGTGTAAAAAATCATAATCGACAGATTCAAAATTTCTTTGAGAACTGATGTTACGTAATATCTCCCCTGTTACAGAGATTAAATTTTTCAATGAATCGTCTTTGCATGAAACCAGTACACTGAAGTAGAACAATTTCAAAAGTAACCATTTCATAATAACGAGCATTCTGAAGCAAAAATAATGCTAAGACAAAATAAAAAACTTTACTTCACCATCTTGATAGGATTATACATTCAAGCGTGAAATAAGCACTTTGACGATATTGCATTAATTAATTTAATAGTAATTAATAGAATTTAATAAATTAAAATTCTGTTTTGTTTTTTTTTCGAATATCATATTTTATTTCATTTACACGCACATTATGTTCAGAACCAGTATTACATAATGTAATATGGTTTCTCGAAATAATAATGAATTAATATATTTAATCTATAAACTAAAATTAATGTTTTGCCGCAAAATACTACGGTTCATTATAAAAAACTGTAATTTATATTATGACCCATAAGGTATGTAGAGATAAGCAATTAGCATTATTTCAATTGAATTGATTTCTTTGACACTGTGTCATAAAATGATTTTATTTAAAAGAGAGAAAAAATACACAATATATAATGTGAATATCAAATGTAATACTAATTTATTTGCCCTAAGCCTTGAATATCAAGAACGAATGGTACCCCATATTTGACTTCTTCTGAATTAAAGTTTCTTCTCCACACATATTTCAATAATTTCCTGGGTGGTTGTTTATTCTGCATTCGATTCTTTTGGTGTAACGTTAATGGTAAAATTCGTTTATTTGCTCGTAGTGTACTACCCTTTTTCCTATTCATCGTCTCCATATACATCCAAACTGGTAAATACACATTGTACAAGTTTTGTGGATCTTTATCTGGTATAATTCGTATTTTCTTCATGTCGCTTAGCAAGAGGTCGAATATTTGTTTCGCTAACGCTTTATCTAATACTTTGAAATGTCTGTACTTCTCTCTTATATTCTGTACGCCACGACGGACCGATCTTGGAAGTCCACGCATTGTTTTAAAATTTGATCGATATCTAATATAATCCATGAGAGCTTGTCTAACATCGTCCATGGCTGCTCTATAATAATTTGCCATATCTTCTGGTGTGAGTGGTACAATTATTCTGCTGTGTTTTGCTAATATGGTATTATTCTTACTATTAGCACTGGATAGTTCATTAATTTCTTTTAAAACAGCTTGTAAGAGATTTTGGTTAGGATCATCATCATACATTTCTCCTTTAACATAACGATCACCTTCTACGGAATTATAATCTTCAGTGTCTTTTAGCTTATAATCAATGTCATCTTTTCCACACCTACCTGCGCTGCACCGCAATGACTTTAAACTTTCTTCATCATTTCCCGCTTGTCGGTTTATATTATCAATAATTTTGCTTACGTCACTAGCTACCTCGTAAACATCTTGGACATTGCAGAGGGCTCCTGATCTGTCGCAAGTACATTTGCCTCTTTTGTTACACATTCTGTCTACCATATTGATATATTGGTTTCTTTCATCAGCATTTCGTAGATTTTTCAGTAATAATTTTAAATTTTTGCTATACGTTGGGTCATTAGATTCATACAAATATGGATCACCGTTTGTGTCCTTATCTTCTGAATTAATTGAGTTGATTATTTCTGCAATATCAGACAATAATTTTTTATCTGACTTATTTGATGCGCTCGTAATAAATATTTGAATAGTTACACTAAGAACAAAACAGATTGCTTTATTTTTTAAACTCATTTTTCATTTTTGATCTTAACCTAACTAAAGACTCGTAGTAAAATGGTGTGATTTAATTGATTTTATGATTATAATAAGCCACATCTAATGAAGCATGAAATAGAACGAGTCTTTATGTCGTTTCTATAATGTAGGCAGTTAAATATAGTAGGATTAATTGGAAAGTTAAAACTTTTGACATAGTAGGATGATGACTGTGCGTTTACGTAATAGATTCAACATTTTACGTCATTGCTTGTTTGATTTATATTTTGTTTTGTACGTCACTGGTTTATCATATTTTATATTCTTATAAAATTTTGCATCATCTTTTTGCTTTAAATAGACAAATTGAATTCTTATTATTTAATTTATGATATCATTAATTATAACAGTATGGAACGTGGGATCAGGATAGCAGTATATGTATATGAAGTTGAAGAAAACGAATAATATATGAAGCTAATATTATAGATGCGAAAGTACCTCTGTCTATCTATCTCTTCTTTACGCCTAAGCCACTGAACTGATTTGTATGAAGTTTGGTTCAAATATAGTTTGAAACTTGAGATAGGAAAATGAGCATAGGCTATTTCAATCCAGGAAAGTCTACGTGAACGGCGACCTCATTTTTGTGTATTCCTTCTTATATATTTCTCCTGCTTTCTTTCACTATCCGGGTGTAGGCTTAGCGGGAGGTACTATAATATAAAAATAAATACCGCAAAAGTCAGAAGGGATAGAGCTTTATTTAAAACGTATGTGGTTTCAGACAGTTGTTTCTTTCTTGCCTTTAGGATAAAAAGTGGTTAAAATAAAAGTTTAGTTTATTCAAATAACAAAACTATAGTCATGTATCAAGGAGTCTGAAGAAATCCTTCAACCCTCATGTTCACTGGAAAGGCATAATGCAATAAAACCTTTTGGTCCTCATCTGGAATGTTACGTCTGCCTTTCGACACTAAGTTACTCAGAATATCTTCAACATCCTCTAGTTTACCTGAATTCTCTTTCACATTAGTTTTAAACGTATCAAGATTTCTATTGAAGTCTTCTTCATTGTCACTATTGCTAATCATTTCATCATGATAAGCGAAATCCTCAGTTCGTCTCGCGGAGTTTATTCTTAGCAATGCTTCGTTTAGAATACTATTCAATCGAGCTTCTCTTTCCCTTTTTATTTCATTCAACATCTGCTGTCTTGTTTTACTCAGTGGTTTTGATTTTCTTGTCATTCTACCTTTATGTCTTTGACGCCTGTGTTTAAGATAGCTTGAATCGTCTCCTCGTCTTCTAAATATAGGAAATTGGTCTCTATGCTGGCCGGAATAGCGTCTATATTCTTCTGAAGATTGTGGGTCCATGGCAGGACCGCCGTAATATTTATTTTGTTTACGTATGAGATCACGCATGTCAAATCTGTCATTGCGATCGTCGAAAGTTACATCCGCTTTCATCCCAGTGTTCATAGCATATTGGGAGAAGACTGGGGTTATCAGGAAAATTATTGAAACCTGTTGGTATGTAAGACTTGCATAATTATTTAACTAAACAAGGTACAAGGTACTAGAAAAATATAGAATATGTATAATTCTAAGATAGAAAAATATTAGTAATAAATGATTTGATTTTGGGGAATAGGGAAAATGCAGCAAGGAAGGATATACAGGTACTATTGAATTATTTAAGAACTTTATTTACCCACCTTTCTATACATGTTTCCTTCTATTGAAGTTTATGAACATTTAAATCTTAACCCAACGTCTCAAGTTGAATTTTCTTACTTAAAGCAATTTTGGTCTTACATAAATCAATCTTACAATCAAACTTAATATACTTTGCAATTAATGACTCGTAGCAATTTTCATTGAAAAATTGTTACATTATTTTTCGATTTGATTATATATATTAGATTAGATATTGATGAAATAAAGTAAATCAATTTATAAATGAATGTTATTTTTGAAAAGGAAACAAGCCTGCGGCTTCCCCAATCACCATACGAAACATAGTAGCTTTAGCATGCTAATGTTTCACGCCGGTCTTCTGTAGAGGTGTAGTGCCATGCCTTGTGTCTCCCACATTCAACGTTCTACACTTGTGGGTATGTGTATTCCTGTGAATGTGTTTGACCGGCATTAGAATAACTTTAATCGAAGCTTTTATCCATTACGTTTTTCAGAATGGATTTCCCTCGCGGTTGGCGGGAAAAAATGCAAATGTCAGCGTGACGTCACGTATGCGAGCCATATGCTATCGCACGTGTCGACTTGATGTTGTTTTAATTACACGACCGCGTTATATTTTATTTCGTTTGAAAGTTTTCATAAAATCTGGTGTATTTCAACTATTTTTAACGGCGGTCACCGAACGTGATTAATGCATGCATCGCTTAAAAGTATTTTTTATTGAACTCTATTCAGTTTCTAGTTTGTCTTCTCCTCTGCTGAAAAATCACTATTACCAGGCGGAAATTATTTAGATTTTCTGTTTAAACATTTATATTTATCGTAAATTTGTTTATATCACTATCTGAGAAACCTAGACTTTAATGGTTTAGCAACAGTAAAATATAAGTCTAATTAATATGCTTTTTTTAGTATCCTATCCAAAAAGCAAAACGTGACTATATTAGCTTCGCTGTCCTTCTTGTCTCTCTGTCCGTCCGTCTGTCACCAAGCCGAAAACCTCAAGAACAGTGAAAGTTTTTTAGATATGATATATTTCTGTTCCTGATATAACATCCTCATCTATTAAAACTCGAAGTTAAGCGACGGTTGGTACGTTCATAAATTTGATGGGTAACGACTTTTTTTTCGATGTGTAATTTATGCGCTTCCAAGCTTTTCTTAATAAACTACCTACTGCTTGTATATAATGTATAAATAACAGATATTGCTTATACCGCTCGCCCACATTAGCACGAATACTCAAACCCACATGAATGGGACGACAAATATTCTATACATACATGAGCCCACTTATTCGTATATTCGACGAATGTTCGCACGCGTATGAGAACCCTGGTTAATTATAAAGCACTGGCTATAACCCGCGGCGTCACTCGCTTTGTACTCGGGTAATAAGAAGCCAGTTTTCTAATCCAGACCAAATTCCATACAAATACGCTAAGCTGTTTTCGCGTGTAAGAGTAACAAACATCCATAAACAAATACTTACAGTTTCGCGTTTATTATATTAGTATGATTGTTTGTAAAGTCGCAAAACTAAGTTATGTACACAAGTGTACGGAATGTCTGTTTGCGCACCTGTACACTGTGAACGCGTGCGTCGCTCAGGTGTTGAACAAACTTATCTTAACTTAAAATAATTTATTGGGTATATTATATAACAGAAAAATATATATTGATATATCAAACGCAAATGTGACTGACTGTCTGAATTATTACCGGACAATTGGAATTACTGGACCGGACTGTCTGAAATTTGGCATGCAGATAGATATGTGATGACGATACATGCATTTACTAATTTACTAACCACAAGAGGACACGGGAATTCCTTTATCTATCATAACTATATAAGTAGATTAGTCATTGGTTATATTTTATTTATATTTAACTTGAGCGGAGTCGGAACGAGCGGCTAGTTTTATTATATTTTTATAGAACAAGCAATAAGCAATTATCAAGCTATGAAGTCGATTAATGCTATACATATAAAGTAGAATGTTTATGTAATTTACAGAAAGCCATAGATTACAATTTAATACCGCGTCTCACATCAAAATAGGACCTCTGTCGCAACGGTAATACAATTAATCAATGGACGAGTTATATATTTATATATAATATATTGTATAATAAAGTGCACGTTAATCCGAAAATGAAATTTACTGTTAAACCATTTCACATCGTAACTAATAATTATATCGCTTTGTTAATGAAATAAGGTGGGCGTAAATCTCTTGATTAAAATATTATTACTCGTTTTATTTCAAGCCTACGCAAGCTTCAACCTAGATTATTATTCATTGCTGCAGTGTGAAGCCTGTCTTTGCAGGGGATGTGGTGGGCATGATTGGCATTCCCATACTTTCCAATCCAATTTTTCCTATGCAATCGGACTCTGTGCTAGACTGAATTATTTTATTTTCATCATCTGCTTATAATCGTTTCCATGGTAGGGACCCTCGCCTCCTATGAGGGTTCGGGCCATAATCCACCACGCTGGCTAAATGCGGGTTGGCAGATGTCACGTCATGACGTCCAACTTTAGATTCTTCGACATATTGTATCATGTATTCCTTTGCCGTTCCGAGCAATGGCGATGTGGATAATTTGCAGATAAATTGAAAAATCTGTGTATTTTTTTTGCACGCCGGGTCTCTAACCCTTGAGGTTTTCATTGCAGTCGGAGGTCCTAATCACTAAGCCACCTCTTCTTATTTATATTTATTCCCTTATTATGGTTTCCTCAGTGAATTTGATTTTTTCAGTGACACAGCAACCGCTGTACAATAGATTACATTTTTTTCTTAGTTATTTGCTTCATCCAATAGACTGTACCACAGCTGTTATTTTAAATACATGATAGATAAATGTGAATCCATAGATAACCGGACGCTCAGAAATATAATTTTATTAAAATAAATAATAATCCATTTCCACGAAAAAGCCCAATTGCTACATTAATACATTTTCAGGTTTTTACTAAATATAAAATGTGTTTAAAATAGATAAGATAAATAAAATAATAATGTGCCCACTTAGGACATTATTTACAATTAAATCATGCATAATAGATATTTTGAATCTCTTAAAAAATAAAAAAATAGTCGTAAAAGTTTACACTGATGATTAAATAAATCGTGTATCTTATCGTTATACAGTTTTCAATACCTAATAACACACGAAAGAATCTTGTCAAAATGAATTGTTAATAAAATGCAAAACACTTTAACTAGTACTAAATAATGATAATTAATGTGTGAAATAAAGGAGTGAATAACAGGCCTTGTGAAAGCTCGGGCCGTGAACGAGCTTTAGTGAAAAACAGGACGCCCAACAAGAATTTTCATTAAATTCCGACCACCATGCTGAGTTGGTTCCCGCCCTCTCAGTCGCCGACCTGCCGCTTCGGGGAGCGGACGCTACACATTTCCCGCGCTTTCCTACGTCACGCTGACATCGGCGGCATTGCGTTCGGAAACTTGTAACCGTATATTTCTTGTGTTATTTTTGTGATTTATAAGTGTTTGGTGCAAACGCGTCGATTTTGAGGATTGTTGAGGTAAGCGTTGATTGATTATTGGAGAAACAAATAAAAATTAGTACAATTCTAAGATAATGTTACAGTGATTTATTTAGAAACAATAGCAATGGACTGATGCGTTTGATCTAAAGATATAAACAATAAACATGGGTTTACGTTGCAGTTTATTAATGCAGTGCGGCTATGTGCACTGTGCATTGTATGTTGATAATTTTGTTATTTAGAATTATTTAAGCGGTGCACATTAGGCATAACTTCTATTGATATGCAAATATGTTGTACTTTTCACGATA
>NC_052127.1:6087814-6158073 GCF_012273895.1 Zerene cesonia
TTATTTAGAATTATTTAAGCGGTGCACATTAGGCATAACTTCTATTGATATGCAAATATGTTGTACTTTTCACGATATTCTGTTATTAAAATATTACAAGCCTATCAATGAAGTAAAAAATACGTATTTTTTAATAGATGAGATTATGATAATAATTTATTGTTGTTCTATATACTAACTATTTTAAGAGCTGTAAATTAAATTGAATAGTCATACAATAAAATAGAGTATCCTATATCCATACACACATAAATGTCTGAAATTATAAGTAAAACGGAGTTTTTTTTCAGATATTGAAACAGGAACATAATTCATAATATTTAAGCAAATTAATCAAAACATATTTGAGCTTAGACATTATAATGTATATAGTAGATGATATATTAAAGATATACCGTATAAAAAATATCAACCATAACTTCTCTAAATTTGTAAATCTACATTACTGATACCAATATATTATTCTACCCAAAATCCAATACCACACACGGCTGTATATTATTGCACCCTTTGCCTAGAAATTAAAAAATAAATCTGTCAGATGTTTAATATCACGTGGACTGTATAGTATTGGCGGGAATAAATAAAATGTTATTACATTTCATGTGATATAGACGGCACCTGGGCCCACAGCTGTGCCCAAGCCGTCATTAAACCTAACACCTACACGTAGGATAAGGTTTTTCTTATTTTTCATATAGCTTTCAATATTTTTAATGGTCCCTTACTCGACTGATTACAGATATTCAAAATAATTAACTTTTTTATGAATGATAGCAATATTGTATATTTATTTATGTCTTTACTGTACTGAGTTGCTGTAGGTAAATATAATTTCACGCGGGCGAAATTAAGTAAATATGAACATTATCACAAATTAACCAATATTATTAAAATATGATAAAATACAAAAAAGACAGTGTATACATAAGCATACGAACATATTACACGAATTGTTCAAAGTAAACTGTTATCATGCGGGTATTTCTCATATGCGGGTGTTACCTATTCCAAATTGAATTTATATAAAACTTCAAGAATAAAAAAGGACTTGCTATTTTCATTTACATTTCAATTGAAAAATTTATCTTTTTGTTATCTTGACACAGGCAAGAAATTATCGCTCATTGCCATAAAAGAAAAAAAAGTTATCTTTTTTTTTACTCTTGCTAGCGTTTTAAAATTCAAATTTCGATTGTCGAACGTTACGTTTCTTACGCCAAGGAAGATCATTCTCAAAGGAACTCGATTGCAACTCGATACCAATAGCCATTAAAACAACACGTTCACAACTTATTTAAATACTTTTGTAAACAACGGAAGAAAAATCGGACTCATATATTGGATGTTAGAAACAATTTTCTCTCTGCGGGCACACCTGTGCTTCTGTTTAGGGCTGCCTCTAATATCGTAGCGGTAACAAGGCCACTTGAGGTTAGGGCTGCGTGATGGTTTATAAATGTTGTTATTTAGTGTGAATATGTATTAATTATAAGGCGATGGTAAATATTTTTAAATAACAAATATGTTCGGTAACATCTATATTATCATTCTATTATATTTGTAACACTTCAATTATAATTTCAATTGTAACACTTTCTGTTAGCACTGGTTGCTTGGAAGAAATTTCTATTGAGTAATGAAGCTTCTCTCTTTCTCCACTTTGCATCTCGTCATATCTGTTTTTGTTCATTTTTTTAATGTAATAAAGAATATATAAATAAAAAATAAATAAAACGGTTGGTATTCTCGTACAATTACCTATACTAATAATATAAACCTGAAGAGTTTGTTGTTTGAACGCACTAATCTCAGGAACAACAGGTCCGACTTGAAAATTTCTTTCAGCGTTAGATAGCCCATTTATTGAGGAAGGCTATATGCTATATAGTATGTATGTACCCTGGGCGAAGCCGGGGTGAGCCGCTAGTTATAAATAATTTGAATTCTGACGTGATATAAGATGATTTTGATGAGATTGGTTTTATTTTGTAACTAAACATTTATACACATATCTTGGCAAACTTTTATCTGTAATTTGATTGTAGGCATTAGTTACGTGTAGACAGAGCATTATATTATGCTGAGATTTGAATTTCGAACCTATTCTAATCTTAAGCCTTACAAACAGCGCTGGCTCTAGGATCCAGAAAGATTTATCAATCAAAGCCTCAAATACGGGCGCTGAAATAAATCCTTTATACAGAAAAGGTAACAGACGATCCTAGGGAGACAGGTGATACAGATGCCAGATTCTAAAGTGACATTATTTTCTTATCAAACGCAAAAATAATGAAGTGAATCGATTGAAAACCCACGCAGAAAAAAAAAATAATACAGTCCAATAGAGAACCTTCTTTGGTTTTTTGAATACCGGTTAATAACATAAATATGTTTTATTATAGATATATATGAGTATGATTTATTGTATTACTAGTATCTATTAGAATATTAGTTTCAAAATTTCGATAAATATCAGATTGTCCCATTTTGTTCCTTTTTAGTGCCATACTAGTGGTCCAGCTCGGCTTCTCGTGTGGTATTCGGAAAGTATTTTTGAAATCGGTACACGGACGAAGCCGGGGCTAACAGCTGCTCTCTTTTTAATTCGGAGTAGTTTAATTGATGTTATTATACATATAAACCTTCAATCACTCTATCTATTAAAAAAACCCCATCAAAATCCGTTGCGCAGTTTTAAAGATTTAAGCCTACATAGGGACAGAGAAAGCGACTTTGTATACTAAGTAGTGACTATAAAAAATAACAAAGCAGGAAAATCTTAGTGACATGTTTCGGAATGTTTTATTATATAAATTATTAAAGAAAACAGTGAGGAACAATACTTCCGAGATTCACAAAATCCCGACTGATTCTCAATTATCAAAAGTAACTTTTTATTCTACTTAAAAACAATGGGCAGTTAATCTAGAAAGAATACTCAGCTTTAGTCACTCGTATTTGATGGCATGGAATATGCTACTTTTATAGGCCGATATAGATGTATCAAATACAGAAGTGGTATCGTGTTGTTGGGTTAGCTTCTGTTGCTGTTACTCTATAAAGAATGCTATTAGTGGTTTTGACTTCCTTTCTTATAACATAGAAATAGAATTTATGTTTCCTGCAACACAATTTTTGGTCTCCACAGACTAAAAATTGTTTATCTTTCCATAAGTTCTATTATAGAATGATTCTAAAATCAAAAAACCTACTAATGTAAATCAGCAAGTTTGTATCTTTGTTGGTCTTTAATATAGAAACTGCTGAACCGATTTGTCTAAAATTTTGAATGTAGATAGTTTAGAATGTGGACTAATTATTATTTCAATGTCACACAAGAACAGAGCTTATTTTTAAGTAAATTAGATTTAAAAACATTTAACATTTGCCAAAATACCATAAAAAGCAGATATAAATACAACACATATGTTTCAGGACAAAGCGAAATATTTTTGTTTGTCAAACGGTGCGCACGCGCCATTTGTTTTTTCAGCTGCCGCGACAAGATGGCGCTTCGCCACTTGTTGGCGGAGCAAATAGCGGAGTTTTGATACAAAACAAATCTAATATAACATGTCTAATGATACAACATAATGTTATATTTAATTAAATTATTTATTAGCTCGACATTTAAGCTTTTATTAAAAGCTAATAGTTTTTAATACGCTTTTAGCTTCACGTATATGTTTGTATGTTAGCGATTTCTTTAAACTCGATTTTGACCCACTTTAAACGGACAGATGTAAATCAAACTTTATACACTTATCAAGGATAGGTGACAGTACAATAATTTCATGGGTTTATCTTATTATCCTGATTACGATCGCCTGGATTAAAGAATTCGCAAGAGGCGATTACTCTGTCTAAGAATATGTGACAATCTTTGTTTCCTTCATTTTAGATGTTTATACTATTCAGAAGCAGGAGGAAATAAACTAATAAAATTCATACCTACGTCCTATTTTATACTACAATACAGATAGCATTATATATATACAGGTCCTAGTATTACTTAACACAGTTGGTTGCCTGGAAAAGATCGTTGTTTAGTAATAAGGCCGTTTTCTGTGCTGGTCCAGTTATAAGTCTTTGTAATTTTGAAGTATCTTTGTGTTCCTATACCAGCACAATAATCCTACTTCCTTCCTACTAATATTATAAATGCGAAAATTTGTAAGGATGTGTGTGTGTTTGTTGCTCTTTCACGCAAAAACTATTGAACCGATTGCAATGAAATTTGATACTGTAGTTGGACAACTGGAATAACATACAGGCAACTTTTTATTCCGATATTTCTACGGGATACGGACTTGCGCGGGTGAAACCGCGGGGCGCAGCTGGTGTGTAATAAAATATAATAAATAAATGAAATAAATATTCGTTTAACTGTACAGAGATTATATCCACTTATATTGTAAAAGCGACATTTTGTGTTATAGATATGTCTGATACTCTTTCACGTAAAAACCGCTGAACAGATTATGATGATACTTGGCAGTGATGTAGCTGTCAGTATATTTAACACATGGATTATAAAAATACTTACACTAGCCTACGGGTTTGTCCGCAGGTGCAACCGCGTGATACACCCACACGCACACACTCCCTCATTATTGGGAAACTTTACCATGTGCTGCTAAAATACTTAGTAACTTAATTTTTCTACTATATAAAATTCTCGTGTTTGCAATAAAACACTTCGAAAACGGCTTAACAAATTTTAATGTAATTCTTTTTTGTTGGTGGTATTTTACCCTAAATGATATGATGCATCTTATTCTTATAACATAACTGCTAACACGCATACATCATAATTAACCCTTTTCCAAATCGGTTAAATCCATAAACGGTAAGTGGTGAAATTCTCGCGTGAAATAGCTAGCGAAATAGCAGAATTGCATACGGTCAGAAGATATGGAGTGTGTACAAACTGAGATAAAATTGTACCAAACACCGACCCTAGCCTATATCTCCGATGCGGGCGTGTACGGACAGCAAAAAAAGCATTTTGTTAAGGTTTATTTTTTTCTTTATTATCCGTAGCACTTGTATAGAAATAATATCATAACAATTAAATGATGTAATAAAATTCAACAAATAAATTAATTTATATTATATATTTATATATAATTCTTGTTGTGTATACAGTTTGTAAACGATATTAATTAAAATATTAAATTGTTGTTATTTATATTTCAGCATTGGTATTGTAGAATAATGTAGTCGATAATAATCGAAAAATAGCAATAATTTAAAAACATTTTTAAGATGATAATAATAATAACATATTTTGTTCTAATGTCGCAAGGAGATTATCTGTTTTTATGAGACTGTATTAAGCTGAACTGATTGTTTTCCTAATACATTTATTATGATACTTTTTTATTATACGCGCGAAAGAAGATAAAACTTAGTTGTTAAATAAATTTTACAATTTCACTTTGATTTTTATACTTTTAAATATTGTGGTTTTTGTTATTCTTAGTAAATTAATTATTTTTCTTGAAGAAGTTGACTTTTAAACATTTTAAATTCATAAAAAATATAACCAACTAAAGCTAATCTAACATATTGCGTTAAGACACAAAAAGTTTTATAAAATATGGTTTAATAATTACATACAGTATAATATACCTACGGTATACATTTAGATTAATCATGATCATTCAATTAATTCTTACTTATTTCAGAATATAACTAGTTAAAAAAATTATAAATATAACTAGTAATATAACTAGTAAACACAATATGTAATAGAAAACCTGATTTTATCAAAAATTAAAACACATAAAATCTCTTTTTTGCCAACCGTACCTCCCGTATGCGGGCTAGCTTGCCCGCAGCAGATAAATTGTGTACCGAATTGTTGAAGTAATTAATGCACGACCTGCGGGCTGCCGAGATAATGCCCACCACTGAGTCAAAGGGCTTGATATTTGGAAGTTCCCCGAATGGGGCATCGGACGTGGGGCAAGTATTTTAAAAATTGCATTTTCTGAAATGCCTTCGGGAATATAATTCATATTCAAATTTAACGTTTTAAAAGCTTTTTTTCGTTATATCGTTCATGTTTTTAAAGCTAAAATTGTCACCGATGGACTTCTTATGAAAATATAGCCTGCATCAGAACAGAAGAGGATTTACCCTCGTGGGATCTTAATAAATTTCACTTTTCTAGTTCATTTCTTTTTTCTAGTTGTCAATTCTTTTCTTTATTCCTTTCCCCTTAAAAACGGGCAGCGCATTGCGAATGTCCATGGGCGGTGGTGATCGCTTACCATCAGGCAAACCACCAGCTCAGACGCCCGCTATGACATAAAAAAATTAACTCGTGTATATGATAATTCACTCAAATCCCTAACAAAAAACACTCGAATAGTTTTCCAAATCACCAGCCCGTTCCCACAGTGTTATTTCGCTTTTAATCAAAGTTTGCGGCCGGCGCGTGCGGGAGACAGCTCCATTATACGAAGCAAAGACGATCAAAAACATCGAAATTTTGTGTTTTAATTATCAATACAGCGAAAGGTGAACTGTTGAGGCGAGGATTTCGCATTGTCTGTGGTCGATGCTTTTTTGTAGCTTTTTTTCTAATGCGGTATGTTTTTGGTTAAGATTATTGTTTATGTTTCATCTATGCACTGTATCGTAGGTTAATTCATTGAATTCTAGTTATTATGTTATTTTAACCGATTCTAAAAGTATCCTGCAACATTTGAGTCGATGTACTAGTAGTATTTAAGGTTTACCAATTGCTTACGTAATCCTGAAAGATATCATGAATGTATTGGACAGTAATAAAAACAATAGATTTCAGTAGATCACATCCCATGTGGGGTTGTTTGGTAATGAGGAAGTTGATCGCCTTGCTAATGAAGCAGCATGGGAGGGGCCATTAAATCGTCACCAACATATACAGACCTTTCATATCTTTTAAAAAAATTTGCAGTAACATGTGGAAATTGTATTTTGATGAACGATCACTATGTAAAGGAATTTGGGTATAAAACTATTCAACCCGAACTGACTCGCTCGCCATGGTTTGCTGGAGCAAAATTCACATTGACATTTATTTATTTATTTATTTATTTATTTATAAAAAATCACTTGCCATAACAGGACAAGCCCAATGCGACAGTGATACAAAAAAAAAATAATAATAATTTTTCAACAAACTTAACATAGTGATGGCGTTTCGTCTTCTCTCTGGACACATCCCACTAAACAGTTTTGCATACCTTATGAAGAAGATTCCGACTCCAAGATGTACTGAGTGTGATATGATTGAGGATGTATATCATTTTAGTGGAGTGTGTGCGGAACGGTTTTATTTACATCTAAAAATGATATATATAACCTACGGAAGGTGAGATTGTTGAATTCTTTATTATCCAATCCTACCTCTCAAATCACCAGTATTTTGTACTGAATTGTGCTGATAGGAATAAGTCGTAGAGTGTAGTTATTTTTTGTTTTTAGTTTGTAATATAAGTCAATAGACATGTTTAAATAGATTAAGTAGTTCATAAGGAGATGACATGTTCGGTTTTTGAACGATTCGGTTTTTTTTTAAACAAAAAAATAGCATCTACATGTGTGTGTTTATCCAAAATCAGCTGTTTCTGATCTCGTAATTCAAATAATGGCAATAATGTTTTAAAACTGTTTATTATTTATCCCAAACCGTTGCCTGCGGTTGACAGCCACCCTCGGGTTACATTTATCGACTGTTGAGATCCTGAGCGTTTCTTGTATTAGTTATTTGATAATATTTTAACAAAACACTAAAACCATATTGTTTATAAGGACAACAAAAACACGGCCTTTCTTAATTTTGTAGCTCATTCTATTTTACAATAGTTTTGTCTATTTTTGCACTAATTTTAAGTCTATAACACCGAGTTGCATGGCAGTTGTCCGAGTCCGAGTGCAGTCCGAGTTGCGAATCCTTTTAAAAAGTTTTTAATTTTTAAATATATAATACTCGCGTAGAATCAAACACAAGAATACACAATATTCAATACTATTTTATGTTTGTTTGTATGTATTTTTGTGTGTTTAATTTATTTAGTTGTGCGGATAAAAACGCGCATAAGCGTAATTGTTCCTTGCAATATCAAATAAATAAAATATAAAACATCTCATAGCACAGCATTGATTGTTTTTGATATTAAAAATATGTCGAAATTTTTTCTAATTCTTATGAAGATCACATTATGTATTAAGTAAGTGCCCTAACTTCCATTAAATTGTCGTAATACTTAGACTTAAATCCTCTGGGCGTACCACCAGCAGGCAACAGTCAACCTTGATATCGAATTTGAATATCTCAATGCACAAGGATCACAGAAAAGTAAATTATGTGGAAACATATCAAACGAATCAATTTGCTTTCAAATAAATACGCCGACCTGGCACTGACAGGCTTGGCGCAGATGGCGCCCCCTCTCCCCCCTCAATTATTGAATAGTAATAAGTACTAAGGAAGTGTGTTATTTCTTTTGACTTTTTATGGATAGTGGAGATTTTTTTGGGTATAGATCAGTTGCTTTCAACCGATATGCCAATAGATGAAGGAAGCTCTGAATTCTTCTAATTTTTTTGGGGGCTACTTGCTACATCATGGGCAAGGGAAGTGAACTCGCATAACTGCAAATTTATCCACAACTATGTTCAATACTTCCTCAACACTTCCCTCGTGGAGTATGTCTAGAATGATAGTAGAAAAAAGACTTACCGACCAAAATTTCGTATTAATAATTTTTTTTTATGTGCTAGTGGACAAAGGAGCTCAGAGGTTATATAGCGGCTCGAACCTATGGAAATAGATTGCCTTAATAGGATAAGGGATAAGGAAAGGAAGGTTGGAGGGAATAGAGGACTGGGAAGGGTTAAAGTGAATTTATATGTCCCCTGATTGGGCAGATAATTTACGATTGTTTCAATGATCGAATTTGTTTATGGACGAGAAAGTGATCAGTCTTCTGTGTCCTGCCAGACCGAGACTTTGTGAGTCCCCACCGGAAGTTGAACCCAGGTATCCTCGGTTCTACACGCATGTGTTAACCACAGTGCCAAGGAGACGTGAACGCACTGAGAGAGTAAGGTAGATCAAAAAGGATAAATGTTTGTGCTCATAGCATTCTATACCGCATACTGACGGAGCAAAAATGCAATTAATTTTTTAAAATAATATAATTTTTTTTTTTACTCACACTATTATTAATTTATATTCATTGCAATTTTTAACACTATTTTCTTAATTTAAATTCATTTTTAATTTTTTTATACTTTGTTATATACTAGCTGCGCCCCGCGTAAGTCTGTATCCCGTAAGAATATCGGGATAAAAAGTTGCCTATATGTTATTCCAGTTGTCCAGCTACAGTACCAAATTTCATTGCAATTGGTTCAGCAGTTTTTTCGTGAAAGAGCAACAAACACACACACATTCTTACAAACTTTCGCATTTATAATATTAGTAGGATAGTAGGACTAGCTTGTGCCTGCGGCTTTCCACTCGTAAAATTCGAAGTAAAACCCCTCCCGCCTTTTTTTCTATGTTTTATACATATACCGTCCTCTTGAACAACTATATGTATTAAAAGAGACCCGGTAATCTCAATTAATCTAATAATCTTTTGGGTAATATTAAAAAACGAACCCTACAGTCACACAGACAGCGGAAAGTGTTTGAACTAGTTAAGTTATCTATAATTTATAGTCTTGAAAAAATTGGCCCATGAGTCTGAAAACTATTCCAGCCTAATTTTTTATGCGATTTTTTAATAGACTAATAATCCAATTTTCAAGTAGGTTAAACAGTAATATGACTTTTTAACCTATTTAGCAAATAATGCTTTTTAGCATATAATAGCCACATAAACATAGCGATAATTTATGTGTAAGAGAAAAACACACTGTTTTTTGTATCCTGTAATGATTGCAGCACGCAGCTTTGCTTGCGTTTATAGCGGGGAAAGCTAACGGTATTTATGGCATACTAGCTGCGCCCCGCGGTTTCACCCGCGTAAGTCCGTATCCCGTAGGAATATCGGGATAAAAAGTTGCCTATATGTTATTCCAGTTGTTTAACTATCTATGTACTAAAATTTCATTGCAATCGGTTCAGTAGATTTTGCGTGAAAGAACAACAAACACACACACATCCTTACAAACTTACGCATTAATAATATTAGTTTGATGTCATTCGTGATAACTGGAGATATTTGCTCCATAACATATACATTCTCAATCCCTCTGATAATCAAAAACGATCTATTTCTTCACAGTCTGACTCCAAAAAAAAAAGATACAATTACCCGCGGTCAACCAAATCCCGCCAAGTTCTATCCAGTGGCAATTTAGAAAAAATTAAGCATAAAAATTCACATTAGCGCCAGCTAAACGGTATTATATTATACGATTCCTAAATGAAAATCCATATAGCACGCCAGTCGGTAGCATGTGGCGGCCCACGCGGCCCTCGCTGCGCTAGAAGTGACAGCTCCTATAACTCCTTAGTTATATACATATGGGGTACTTTTTAGAACGGTATAGGGATTAGATTTGTTCTTGTATCATATACTAGCTGCTCGTCCTCGTCTGGTACTTATATAGCGTATGTCACTCAGTAAAGTTCTAGTTTTCTAGTGGTGAAAGTGTTTTTGAAATCGTTTCAGTGGTTTTTACGCGAAAACTTTACAAATATATAAAAGTGCAGGGCTTATATGATATTAGTGCAAATATAATGGTTTATGTAATCTTATCAGATTTATGTATATACTTACGTAATTAATTAAGTACCTGTTTAATCCTACTAGCCTACTTAATATTATAAATGCGAAAGTTTGCAAGGATGTGTATATGTTTGTTGCTCTTTCATGCAAAAACCACTCAACCGATTGCAATGAAATTTGGTACGTAGACAGCTGGACAACGGGAATAACATATAGGCAACTTTTTATCCCGTTATTCCTACGGGATACGGACTTACGCAGGTGAAACCGCGGGGCGCTGCCAGTATTATTATAAAAATACATTTGTAAATATGGATGGATGATGAATGTCTTATTATCCTGAAGATAATCGCTATATCTTATTTTAATTTCGAAAGTATTTAATTAAAACATTAATTTCGAAAGTTTATATGTTTAGTGTAGATACAATTACTTAATTCTATACATAGGATATATAGGAATGTACTTATATTCCTAAGAATTTACAGACTAGCGAAAGAGTCACATCCTTTATCGCTAATCTCCAAAACTCAATATACCTCACGTCACATCCAGCACAATACATCTACGCAAACATTCATTAAAATTTGCCAAACCCGGCGCGTCGGTCGCACCTGACGCCTACACCCGTGCCAAATACGCTACAATTGTTTGTCACCACCTACATTACTGCTCTAGTACGCTGCCCGAAAAAGTTTATTGGTACATTAACAGCGTTGAACGCGGTGCAACTAATTTGGGTTACGTGAATTTTGGTTGATTCTAGTTTGAACACGCGGGCTTGTAAACAATTTATGCTTTTGAAGGTTTGCTTATTAGTTATTATTGTTGATGAGAAAAATACTACAACATTTAAGTTTCACGCATAATTTATATATTGTTTAATGTACAAAAATATACTATTAAATAGATAATCAATATGTAGGACAATAGATCCTTTTGATTTTGTGACTTAATTATATCGTTAAATAAAAAATCGGTCAATTGCGAGCCGGAACAGCTACAGAGCAACTAAAAAATATCAGTCACCCATCCAATTTGTGACCGTAGCAACTATAGCTTAATCTAATATTTCATTATTTGTTGTTATAGATATATAGGTAACAAGAAATACATCATGAAATTTACAACTAGACAAAGATGGACAGACAGACAGACGGACACCAAAGTCTTAGTAATAGGGTCCCGTTTTACCCTTTCGTACGGAACCATAAAAAGATGACCGAGATATATAGGTATGTACTTTAAACACTCATAAACGGCTGACTCGTAACGAATAAATTATAAGCTAGAGTGAAGCTTAGCGATAAGCTATGTATAACATGTCTCTGCGTCATATATTATACTAGCTGAGACCCGCGGCGTCACTCGGGTGGTATCTGGGTAAAAAGATACATAGGCTATGTGCTAATCCAGACTATAATCTATCTCTGTACCAAATTGCATACCGATATGACATACAATACACTGTTTTCGCGTGAAAGAGTAACATACATCCATCCATCCATCCATACTTACAAACTTTCGCGTTAATAATAATAGTAAATAATATTAGAAGGATATTCAAAATATACATCATTATTTAAATATTCATAACCACAGGTGTTCTACTAATATTCAATAATACGTTGAAACTATAAACCCGAAGAATTTGTTTGTTTGAATGCGCTAATATGAGGAACTACTGAATCGATTTAATTCCAAAAAAAATTCTTTCAGGGATATGTACTAGGGGTGAAGCTGGGGCAGATTGCTAGTATAGCATGCGTTGATAGAAGTATAATTATATAAATACTATCTTACTTGGAATACGCTTACCGTATCCTGAACAATAAAATACACAAATCGCTTTTGAAATTTACTATTATACCGTAACTATTTCCTGCCCGCCAACGTCTAGTATATAAATATATGTAAGAATTTAAAACATAACAAGCAATGAACTACATACATTGCGATAGTAACATTCTAAGATCGAGAAGAGCTTTAGCAGGGTTTATAGTGATTGGAGATGAAATGTATAAAAACTTTTAAAACCTCCAAATTGTATCTCTAAGCTGTAATTTTTTTTTATATCGGGCAACTGAGCTGGTGGCTCGCTTGGTAAACGATCACCCCCGTTCATGAACATTCGCAAACGTAGTGCCTCGGCGAATGCGCTGCCCGTTTTTATGGGGTAAGGGAAAAGGAATGGATTAACTACTGGAAAGAAGGAATGGACTGGGACGAGTGAGGAAAAGGAAACGGGCCTTCGGCTCCCCCACTCACCGTACGAAGTGGCATGCCACTATTTCACGCCGGTTTTATGTGGGGGTGTGGTATTTCCCTGCTGCGAGCTGGCCTACCACAATATACAATGTATGGAGCAAATTAAATATTTATAAAACACTAGGGATACAACTTGTTATTGTTAATTACTGGTTTAGTTGCGATCATGACAAAGGTTATTATTATTAAAATTAAATTTGTATGTATGTAATATTGATAGAATTGCACATTCTTTGAATATGTTAGTCTATAACTTATAACTTCTTAACATATATAGCAAGTTTCATCAAGTTTATTTGTTTGTATTGTCTATGCATAAGCCAAAAACTATAAATCAGATATTTTTTTTATTTGTATTGGGTTTGGCGTATGCTCCAACTTTGCGGTCAGTGCAAATTTCATCAAAATCGATTGAGTAGTTTTTGAGATAGAAGCCTACTACGTCCTCTTCACACGCTTTCAAACGACAGTATCGTTGATGACGATTTTTGTTTATAAATAAACACTTGTTCATTCATACATTTATGAAATTTATTTATGTATCTTTAAATATACATAAATCAAATAAACTGGGCTCTACGAAAATATGCTACGAGAGGTCGCGTAGCACTTACCGTCACATCGTAGCAATATAGTGCTACGCGGTTATGATTTACGGGTATTATATAAACAATCAGGTGTATATAAACAATAAATAAATAAATATAAACATATCGTAGAAATGTTCGTATAATTATACGTTACTAGCTGCGCCCCGCGGTTTCACCCGCGTAAGTCCGTATCCCGAAGGAATATCGGGATAAAAAGTTGCCTATGTGTTATTACAGTTGTCCAGCTATCTACGTACCAAATTTAATTGAAATCGGGTCAGTAGTTTTTGCGTGAAAGAGTAACAAACATACATACACATACTCATACAACCATCCTTACAAACTTTCTCATTTATAATATTAGTAGGATTAGTAAGATAGGATAGAATTTATGAAGATTGTATGAGCTAAAAACATGTTAAAAAAATGCCTTAAATATATTATCTAATGCAGTAAAGAAAAATAAATGACATGCTTCAGATAGTACGTTAATTTGATACTGTGTTGAAAACAATACTACAAGAATAAAGTGATAAAACTTAGATACCCCTAAATATTTCATTTAACGTATAAAAATGGCAATAGATTTTTTTTGGCAAATCTGGAAGCAGTTTATTTTAAATCAATTGATTTTTAGTAAATAGCATGTTCTTATTTCTGAACGAGGATATGTACGCATGTGTGCGTGTAGCCTCGTGTACCGACAGATGATTCGTTAATTGTATTAATGTGTGCGTGCTAACTTTTATGTTTGCTAATTATAATTCTGAAACTATCTCTCTATCACATTTCATTCAAATCGGTTAAGTAGTTCCTGAGATTAGCGCGTTCGACAAACAAACGAAGAAATAAACTCTATCTTTATACATCAGTAAAGATTTAGATAAAATACGTGTAAATAATCACAACAATTCCTCATGATAATTTATCACAAATGCCTTCAATTAAAAATAACAGAGCACGCATTGTAGTAGCGCACACGATTCTACCCCCAATTCCTACCCTCATACCGTCTGAATTCCCCTGTACAAACAACCCCTATTCAAGGGATGAATTTGCATACCCTCTGAGAAACGACGTCTGTGTTATCTGTGGAAAGAACAGGTGTCTTTTTATTGGGAATAGTTTGTTTATATCGCAATGTTTGGAAATTGACGAACGAATGTTTTTTTTTTATAATAATTACGAGGGAAGTTTAAAAGATGACATAACGCTTTTAAATTTCGAAGGGATTTTCGAATCGAGATCCGCGTATTTTGAATCCTTGGTTTATAAAGTGATATTTTTTTATTTTATCCAATTTAATAAATGTGTAAATTAGTTTGTCTGTTATATATTCACTGTTAGAAAAGTCTGTACAAGATTTAAATGAAGATATAAAAATATGTCAATGTAACACGTACGAATTCATATTTATATATATTGTTAGAGTATATAATTAACTGGATTTAATTTGAAGCGCTTTTAAATAATCTTCCATAGAAAATATAACTAACAAACTAATTGTGCAAGATTTCCTTAAAAAACTTCCAACGTATTACATGAAAACAGCAATTAACCAAGGAATTACATGATAACACGAATTACGAAATCCGTAATCCCTCCAATCCTGATATATACAAATGTTTGTTTGTTTGTCCGTGCTGTGTGTACAGCAGCGCGCCGGCCCGCGTCCCACCTGCGACTGATTTATGTGTTTGTTTTGTGCTATTATTGTTAGTTTTAATTAGATTTTTGGATTTAACATGTGTAGGTTTTATGTATTAACTGTTAGAGGAAGCTGGCGTTGCGTTGTGGATGTCCTCTGTCCAGGTTGTCTGAGAGACGCTGTTTAAGCGATAAGGCCGCCTATTATGCTTTTCATACTTATTATTTTATTTATTTTGTTGTTTGTTCTGTTATTGTAAAGGTTTTAATTAATTGATTGATTGTCCATGGGACAAAATAATGTTTCCGGCTCATTTCGCGTTAACTAAACAAAATTTTTAAATCACGACGCGGGATTCAAACCCGTGTCATTCTCCGCACCAACGCTTGACCTCTTGGCCACCTGTGATCAGGCCTCATCGATGTTTTCTTAATTCTTTTTTTAATTTCTCATTTATAAAGTCTTCTAATGCTAGTGAACTAAGAATTATATACACTAAACTAGACCATAAAAATGTAAATATACTTTAATAATACTTGGCCAACTTTGCGCCCTCTTACAGGATAAATTTTCATTAATCCTGATATTTATCATTCTTAATTTGGTAATCAAACCTGCTGGGCACGACTTTTTTATTGATTTATCACTTAAACTGATGATGATGATGATGAGGATGCAGCATGGTGCAGTAATACCTTTTCTTTTTTTATGTCATCGTCGTCAAGGGAGATGGTCGCCTGATGGTAAGCGCTACCACCGCCCATGAACATTTGTAGAGGCGTAAGGTCGCTTTCAGACCTTACGCCTCTCCAAATGGATACCTCATGGTTTTGTTGTACGTTGATATGTCAGTGCTGATAGGTTGCTATTCAAACTCTATAATAATAATAGCTGCAAAGTTTGTGTGTTTGTCCCCGCTAATTTTTGAATCGCCGTGATAAAAACTATCTGATGTCCTTACTCGGGTTTTAAAGTACCGTACTACCAAATTCCAACAGAATTAATTCATCCGTTCTTGAGTTATATTAGTGTAATTAACGTGACCTTTTTACGTAATAAATTTACTATTTACTGAGTTTTTTTTCTTTGACGAATCTTTCCTTCGGTTTCTTTCACAAAAAAAGTGTTTTCCGACGCGAACCACACACATCATTTGTAGTTACAATATTTTGAAACCACTAGACTTAGAGACAAAGACGGAGACGAAGCCGGGTGTAACGGCAAGTCTGTAATAAGTTATATTATTGAAATTTCGACAAACGTATTTATCGATTATGCTTAGAGGCAGTCTATTGCACCATCTGGAGCCTCAAATCTTTTCTATATTAATGCGAATAGGGTGACAACAATCCTCGCTTTTGTGGGATTTAGATTTTACATATAATATATATTAAACCTCTTAGAGGGGGTAAACTCATATGGGGTCGATTTTAAGATGATTTTGATTCAGTTTATCTTTACGGAGAAGGTGATCAGTTAGAACGATATTAAAGTGTGTTCTAGTCATTATAATAAAAAGCATAAACCATTGTGTGAGTAAGGAAGAAAGAACACTAAGGAAACGTTCTGAAGCCTAATTTCTTGATCCACATATTGTGTTTATGTCTTATGTGCTTGACATTTATTGCTACTACGTAGACGATTGCACGTGGATATATGTAATAATAATTTTGGCATTTCTAAGATGACAAACATATCATTGGAATATTATAATAACAAAGGATTCTTTGACTTTAAGAATTGCATTATATAGTTACTTTATAATCAATATTTCAAACATGTATAGTTATGTATGTATAGTATTCGCGTAAAATCAAACACAAGAAAATACAAATTAAAAGGCAGTTTGCTAGCAGAGATTGCTGTGTAATAAGGACGCATTTCGTCCAATTATTTACTATTTGAAGCATTATAATTAAAACGGACCACTATTTATTCTATAACATTTATCCGTCCAACCGGTGCGCCTGTGGTCACCCCAGTGCGGCGACAGTTGGCCGCCCCAATGCCAATACTGAAACTGTTCTGTCTATTATAAAACATGGCGCCAGATGCTGCCGATTTTTTTGATATTAATATCGTTAATTCTATTATATTGTGCTACATGTCACCAGTTGTATGGATCTTACTGAAAGTCAATTAAGAGATTTTCTAAGTCCTAATAATTAGCTTGACCGCCTCCTTGGTACAGTGGTTAACGCGTGAGCGTAGAACCGAGGGGTTCGATTCCCGGTGGGGACGCACAAAAAAAAAATGTCTCGTTCTGGCAGGACACAGAAGGCTGATCACCTACTTGTCCCTAAAGAAAATCGATCAGTGAAACAGATGTATATCATCTGCCCCATACCCCACTAGGGGACACGGGACTTCACTACTATAATAATTAGCTTCTTTTTGCTCCAACTGCAGGAAAAAACCCTCTTGTGAAGGTTCAGGTCTATACGCTGTGCCAATTGCGAGTTAGCATATGTCACATGTCGTCGTATTTTTGGTTCTTGGATGGCCTCACGATTTTTTGTTTGTACATAACATATACAAGAAAATAACATACAGATCAACATAGAACCACATCCTTTTCGTATTTGTAAGTCGGTTAAAACAGCTACTGTGCTAAACCTAAAGTGGATTACCATGGGCTATTATTGTCCTGATTTCTAGTTTTCTAAAATCAATGTTTTTATCCACTGCAATGTTATTTTTTATTTCTATCGTCTTTTTGGGGTTTTAGTGTTTCACATGTGTCCCATTGATCGATTTTTTTTAAATGCTAAGTATCGTTTGAAAAAACTTATTATTCTAAATTATTCTTCCTTCTACCAGCAGATAAAGCATATAATGCAGCCTTGCAAGTCCTCCTTGCGTCTCTGCAAATTTTCATGGGCGGTGGTAGCGCTTACTGACAGACGACCTACAAGCTCCTCTGCCAATTATGAAAAAAAATCGTTTATCGTTACAAGGAATATATTACAAACAATATGAACCCCAGATTTCGAATATAGCTTGCGCTGTATTTCAAGGCTTGGTGCCATCCCTATATAGAACATTGTTATATGTTGACATATAAATTTAAAAAATCTAAAATATAATTCTATAATATTTAACAATTAGCATTTTAAACAATTTATCAGATAGTAATTGATACATTATTAAAAATCTTTCAATATACTTAACACAGTTTTCTTACAGTTGTGTATCAGTTCTAAAGATGGATATAAAGAGGTTGTACATAGCTAAAACAATCAGATTATGTAACGAAATTGAATAGTTACAGACCTTTTTTGATTCTATTATGTTTCCTGAAAAATCTTGAGACAGACTTTTTGAAGCCTGAAGAGCAGAAGAATCTAACATCGATAAGGGTTATGTATTGAAGCGTGTATACGTGCTTCTTAAGGATAACTTGTTAAATATATGCACTGAGTTGTCTTTAAAAGATTGAGAAAACATATTTTTCTTATATTAAATGATTAATTAAATGTGGGAATGATAACACATTTCTTAAAATGAAGGAATTATTGAATACAAAAAAAGAACCGCCTTTATTGTCAAAACTATTTATTTAATTATTGAAATTTAAATGGTAGACACCCGGTAAAACGTTATGAGGTTACAAACATAAAAAAAATAAAATAACTCAATTTCTCAACCATACAATTAACACATACAAACAAAACGTTGGTCCCATTTCCTCCTCCTCTCATTTTGGAAGACCATTAAAATAATTTTTATTTAATTTTTATAAAAAACTAGCTTTCCGCCCGCGGCCTTGCCCGCGTAGTCGCAGGAAAGATAGACCCGGAGGAACATGCAAGGAATCGGAAAATATTCAATTTATATATATTTTTTTTATTCTAAGTCTAATTTATTTTTTTTGGCATGGTTTGGGGTTGTAAGGTGATAAATAGGGTATACATATATTGTGTTTTACAATATTAGTTTATTTTATTAGAAACTATATTTGTTTATTATACCAGTGGTCATCAAGCGTGTTAATACAACACGCACTAATTATAAGGCCACCCAGTAAGAACTTCTACCCGGTAACGATTGCAACATCGCGCACACCTGCGGACACCTGCGGTTCCAGAAAAGATGACGGCAATCCACGACCGCGACGCTGCCCCGCCGAAGACGAGGGACACTCTTGGTTCCAACATTGAACCGGAGGGACGTAGTAAATAAGTTAGATATAATTTAAAATGTAATTTTTTTATTACATTAAATTATTAATAAGTAAATTTCGTTTTTTTTTGCGCCTTCGCGGGTCGGTCAATTTAATTAGCGCTCAAAATTCTACATAAATAAGGACATACAAACAAACACGCTTTCGCATTTGCAGTGTGATTAGTACGAGCATAGTATTATGTTATCTGTGTTAATTGGTAACAATCATAGATGATTTTTCAATTATATGAATGTTAATGTTAATGTTAATTGTACTCTTTGACATTTTAAAGGCGATACTTTCATATTATTGTGAAAAATTTTAAGGGACGAAAGGGACGTTTTCATTGTATATAGATAGGACCTTAATTTTATATTCCTCTGTGTGGGCAGTCTATTTGTATATTATTCAGGTGACTGACTGACTGACTTACTGACATATTGATCTATCAACGCACAGCCCACTGGACGGATCGGGCTGAACGCGCTCGGTAAGAAAGGATTTTAATCAATTCCACCCCCAAGGGGATAAAATAGGGGATGGAAATTTGTACCATGATTATATATTTAGCTAGTTAGCTTAAAAAGGGCTATAAAGCTTGCTTATATATATATATTTTTTTTTATGTCACAGTCGGCAATGGCGCTGGTGGGTCGCCTGATGGTAAGCGCTACCACCGCCCATGAACATTTGTAGAGGCATAAGGTCCATTACAGACTTTACGCCTCTACAAAAAGGTTGGCCGACTTTTTGGGAAGGGATTAAGAAAGGATTGGCGAGAGGAATAAAGGAAAGGACTGGGAAGGGAAGGAAAGGATATGGGCCGGCCTCTTGATATATGAATGTATAGGTACTGCTTTCGCTATTTCTACTTACCTTTCTATAAATGTGTTTTCCCTCTTTTAACTAATAGCAACGGAACGAGTGATGCCTTGTACCGTTGGCATGCATTAGGCGCAAGTGACGTGATACCACGTGCCGGCCATATGTTTCAGCTATTTATATCCACCCGCTACTAGCTTTTAATGAGGATTTGTTTGGATTTTCCTAGCTATTTTTAGATTTTTTTTTATTTCGCAACGCATCATATGACAATTTCAAAATATAATTCGAGACTGCGTTCCGCAAATTTGGAATACCGTGAAATAAACGTTGTTTTTTTATCGAATTTCTCATACGTATTTTTTGTGTATTCAAATAGCTGTCAACAGATTCACGTTTTTTAATGTCATAATCGGCAAAGGTGCTGGTGGGCAGCTTGATGATAAGTACTACCTCTGAATCCGCCCATGTACATTTACAGAGGCGTAAGGCTATTTGAAGGCTTTACGAAACTTCCAATTGCTTGTCAAATTTAAAATATATGGGATAAAGAAAGGATTGATGGGAATAAATGAAAGGAGGGCAAACGGCAAGGAAAAATAATGAGGGCCAAATAAATTATTTCATGTGTTTAATTTCCATTTTATTTCTCAAAGTGGGACACATCGACCGTTTCATTTTCATTCATTTCTGATTTCCAGTGCAACAAAAATTTAATTTACAAATTAAATAAAAATAAATATAAAATATGTACTTATATAAAATATAAAATATCTACTTAATACCTACCTCCTGCTTTTTACTATTTCTATACACAGTGGGTTGCCTGGAAGAGATCACTCATTAGTGATAAGGTCGCCTTCTGTGCTGGTCTAGTTGTAAGTTTTTATATTTAAGGTTTATTTGTACACCAGCACAATAAAGTGTTAAATAAATAAATAAAAATAAATAAATAAACCTGAAAAATATTTAACATCTTAAAGTACTATATTTTGACAGGTTTCAATACGATCTCAAATCGCATATGTCCAGAACATTTTTAATAAAAAAAAAAATCAATCAAACTGCCAGCTTTTCGCGCGCTTTTCCAGAATCAATATGAAACTTGCAAATAGTTCAATTACGCGAAAAGTAAAAACTGTTCCCGCCACCTGGCGCCAACACCTGTGCTAACGACGAAATTCCCCGCCTCCCCCCCACCCCGAGGGGTGGGAAATCAGGTTCTATATAAATTATGTAATATATTAACGTCCTATGTGGCAATTGATTTTTCCGCAGATTTGCAGTTAATTTATTCATTTATATCGACTTACGTTTTCACTCGTTTTTATTAGCTTCTCCTGTGTGCTTATATGTAACCGACATCTGAAGACTTGATTTTGATCCACTCTAAACGGACGGATTTTATTCAAACTTAGATGAATTATAAGGGATTGAAGACTAAACAATTATTCAACCAATTTGTTTTATTATCCTGATTATTATCACGGGATAAAATAATTTCTGAAACTTATACGAGCAAAATAAAAATATTCTAATTTTTAATTTCAATATAATTATGTATTAGGCAGCTTTATAATTCAGTTATAATGTATATTTCGCAATTTCAATCATGTGACTAATTAACGGGCTCCAAATATATTAAGATATATCTGTAAAAAACGCATATACCTGTTTGTTTAATATATTTTACTAGCAATCCGCCCGGCTTCGCCCGTGGTACATATATAACCTATAGCCTTCCTCAACAAATGGGCTATCTATAACTGAAAGAATTTTTCAAAACGGACTAGTAGTTTTTGCGATTAGCGCGTTCAACCAAACAAACAATCTCTTCAGAATTATAATATTAGTATAGTTTAAAATTTATCTTAATTAGTATTAGTTCTAAAAAATCTGGAAATATCAAATTGAATTCCAGATTTCGCATGAACCAGATAGAAGATCATGTGCTGCGCGGAAGTAAATATTTATTAAACATTTTATAACAAACAACGTTTCCTGTGCAATGAGAATAATTCGTATGTCTGTGCAGCATCACGTCAAAACAGCTTGTCTCTGCTTTCTTTTAGTGTGGGTTTGAGTAAATTGTAGCCCATGCTTATATTAGAAAACGTATTTTAAAAGCCTAGTGCTAACAGCTGAGCTGAAAGCATATCACAGGAAGACGATTTTTTTGTTATTGTAACATCGTTTCTTGATTCGATTACACTTTAACATAAAACATTCAAATCTATAAAGTGTATATTTTAGTTTGTTATTAACATCACGTTAAAATTTTTACGTAAGAAATTTTTTCTGTTGATTTCCAATCATATTTAGAGGGGAGTTTTTCGTTTATATCAGACATGCTTAAGTTTTATTAATTTTTTTTAAAAAGATTTTTATTAAACTTACAACTGCACATTACAAAAATCGATTTTGTTATTTATTTTTAAATAAAACAAAACTAGATTACGTATTTTTACTTTTGTAAGATTTTGTTAAAATTGGTCGGCCCCCTTTTTTATATATTATTGTACATATAAACCTTCCTCGTAAATCATTCTTTCTAATACAAAAAACCAATCAAAATCTGTTGCGTAATTTTAAAGATCTAAGCATACAGACACGCATACGCCGGCAAGTGACTTTGTATATACTATGTAGTGATGGATTATATACTTTGGATAATATTATCTAGTTTAACGGAACCCTAAAGTCCTACGTCAGGCTGAGGGCATATGGTACATATCTTGAAGACAGAACCCAGCTGGCTGCGTCTTTTCGATATCCATTAGGGTTACGTTATTTTTTATACAGTTATGACCTTGGGCGAGTAGTTATAACTAGGTTATAACGAACTTTCGCGATGGAGTTATATTGTCCGATTACATGGATAATTACAACGTTTCGAGAAAATTCGAGTCGTATTTTTATGTCTTTTCTATACTTCATAGTCGACAATGGAGCTGGTGGGTTGCCTGATGGTAAGCGCTACCAACGCCCGTGAACATTTGGAGAGGCGTAAGGTAAATTGCAGACCTTTCGCCTCTATAAATGGATTGCCGGCTTTAATTGGGAAGGGATTAGGAAAGGATTGATGAGAGGAATAAAGGAAAGGACTGGGATGGGTAAGGAAAAGGATATGGGCGTCCGGCTCCCCCACTCACCGTACGAAACACAAAAGTAATCTATTATTTCTCGCCGGCTTTCGGTGGGGGTGTGGTACTTCCCCGGTGCGAGCTGGCCCAATCCGTGCCGAAGCCTGCTCGATTCCCATCTCAAGCACTTTTGTTATAGTTTCCCCTTACGCTACTTATCTGTCCTCTTCCACGAACACTACAATTTGCATTGCATTAATTATTGAACATCGTTTATCCCCAAAACTTGCATTTCTTCCAGTATTCCATGAGACTCCGATAATTTAACCAGATGCTGGGAGCAGGTGCGCGCGTGGCTTATATTGCCGGAGTATTTATAGATTTCGTAAACACAGCTGCCTTATGATCTATCAATGATTCTGGGTTTTTATTAATAACACAATTTATTACCAGCCCTACGAACCTTTTTCAACTGTCAAAAGAGACTCAATTAGACTGTCTTTCTGTGTATGACCACAGTACTTATGACTTGGTTAATCGATTTGTATGATTCTTTTTTAATTGAAAGCTAGTGCCTTTCGTGTGGTTTCGTTTAAATTTGGTTTAGTTTTGACAATTTAGAGGCAGTTTAGTATTTAACAGTAATTAAATTATTGTTATTCAAATGATTGCGAGCTACTTAGGTCATTATTTAATAGAAAACATGTTTATCGTAACAAAGTTGTTATACCCATGTATTTTTGTGTCATCGGTCGTCAATCACAGTAAGAAAGAAAGGAAGAACATTCTGGTATCCCATACTTTGTAGTAGAAAAAAAAAACATACCCAAAATGTATATTGTGGTATAGAAAAGTAGACTCCTTGGCATATGCTGCATCTGCAATGCAGACGTAGAGCACATTTTTAGAAATTTCCTATAGTTAAATAATATATACCATGAAGTTAAAAAAATTGTCTGTTTGAACGCGCTAATCTCAGGAACTATGGACCGCATTTTAAAATTATTTCAATGTTAAATAAGAAAGTGATCCCTGAGACATCTGTACCACGGTAGAAGCTAGGGCGTATCGTTAATCTTATTATTAGTATTTTAGATAACATAATTCTATACTAGGCATTATATATACTTCGATTATGTAGGTACTATGGTGGGTAGAAAATATTAATTCAATCAGATGGATTGAATTTCGCGTAACACACTTAAAATTAATTTATACATGATTTACACATTTCATGTGTCCCTTGTAAAGTTCTGAGTACCAACGATTCGTGTCACAGTCATATTCATTGTAATATTTGTTACAGATGGAGGCGAAGGTGAAGGAAGAAGTCCCTGATAAGGATTACAATCAACCAACAACAACAGAAAGGAGAAAATGTATGTAAAATGTTTATTATATTGAAAGCCAACTGCCAGAACAGTCAATTTATGTAATACTAGCTTCCACTCGCGATTTCGTCTGCGTGGAATAGTTACTTTGGGCTAACGCTAACTCACGTTCACGCGTAGCGCACGCAGCGGATGCTCTCCATATGATAAGAAAATCCCTCCCTTTTGAAACATTCTTCATTGGTTCTCCGCTCCTAACGGTCTTAGCGTGATGATATATAGCCCAGCTCCAGCATTCCTCAATAAATGGGCTATCTAACATTGAAAGGTTTTTTTAAATCGGACCAGTGCATCCTGAGATTAGCGCGTTCAACCAAATAAACTAACATACTCTTCAGATTTGTAATATTAATATAGATATGAGCTCAAAATATCACTAAAATGACTCCAACAGTTTTTCCGAGAAATTCAGTATGAACAAAGACATATATTATGACGCTGCAAGATTGTAAGAACTATAAGATTATAACCTAACTCGCGAATAAAATCTGTCGACATATAGTGATCCATAATAGTTGCTTGCAGCTTAACGAATTGTTTCACGTTAGACTATAATGCTAACACATCCCAGGTATGTATTTTGCCGGGAATTCACTTTTCCCTAACAGTCCCAGTTGTCGTGAACATTTACCCAAACTTCACTCATTTCGGTTTAGGAATGTCGCGTCAACTTGAAATAACATACACTCATCGACTGTATATTATATACAGAATTCTTTAATATTGAATGCCATGAAAAAACAGTATTTCACAAAAACGAGCACAACCTATAATTACATAAAGAACCAAAAAACATCCATTACAGATATACATTAGCAATAAAAACTATCCACCTAGGCGCCCTAAATGAAATAATGTATCAGGGAAGGCAGTGGGAACAAACGCAACTGGTGATCATAATCTAACGACGTCGGTACGAGGCACGGACGATTTCTGGATGTATGGCAGCTGGATGGGGCTTTGTCATCGATTTTTTATTTAATAGCGGGTAACTGAGCGGGTAACTACTGAATCGATTGCAATGAAATTTGGAAAAATTGCAATGAATAGCGGGTAATTGAGCGAGTGGTGGACCTGATGGTAAGATCGCTACCAACCATTGCAGAGGGGCCGATGCAAATGCGTTGTCTACTTCGAAGGAATAAAAGGATAAATAAAGGAAAGGATAAGGAAAGGATTAACCATGGGAATTATGAAATGAACTGGGAAGGGTGAGACAAAGAATACGGGCCACCGGCTCCTCCATACACGGCACAAAACACAGTAGCATGCTACTATTTCACGCCAATTTTCTTTGGGGGTATAGTACTACTCCGTATGTACCTACTTCGGTGCGAGCTGGACCAATGCGTGCCGAAATGTGCTCGATTATACACTTAAAATTAAATAAATGAATCTGTATAAATATCATCAATGCGAAATTCATTGTCTTTTTACGTCTTCACGCCGAGGCATTGATTCGTATTAAATTTGGTATAAAGACAGTTTGTGACGTATGAAAGGCCATAGAATATTCATTATCTCGGAATCCCACGAGAATGCTAACTATGCGAGTAAAAGTTTACACGACAATCTACGTTTATTAATCGGAAGAACAGATGATGCAATTTTTGTAATAAACTCATCTAGACGTCGTATATATCTGTGAAAATGAGCGATTTTATAAAGAGTATTTGTTGAAAGTAAACGCTGAAATTGTGAGCAAGTTTCAGGGAATTCGATGTACTTATCAATATTTAATTATACTAGCCTCGCCCTGTTGCTTTTCGTGTTTTCCTATTTCAATAGTATGTGACTATCATTATAATTACTGGCGTTTTTGAAATAGTAATCACGCTACTAAAATTTATCATTGTTTTTCTTTTGATTTATCGAAGGATGTTTAGAACTGAATTAATATTCTACGCAAATATAATATACATAATAATAATCCTGTAATATATAATATTCGCTTGCATATACGTCATTTACGTGCGAATTTCCATCGTACACCTACACTTTATTTATGTTCTTAGCAGAAATTGTGTTTTGTTAGCAATAAATGCTCCACCAATTATAGGAATGCAAAGCAACATACACCTAACTAATAAAACTACTAATTTAATAAAATATCACCGATATTCCAGCCCTTTAAAAATACTGTTATAAATAATTTCATAGCGTTCACAGATAACAGATACTTTGGCTTTATTCATTCGGAACGTTGATCATAAAAGCTGACTTCAAACCAACCGAAATTATCGACAATTATTTTATATTAAATTATCTTCAAAAGTGGAGCAAAGCAAGGACGTGTGGCTAGTCTATAAACATTTCCAAGAGGCGGAGTCGCCGACAAAACATCAGACACAAGGGCTGTTATTACACAGGTGAGCATTATCACACAATTATTCATTCGAAATGAATGAATACTAGAAAAGCTGTTTGACATTCTGTCAATTAGGAATATTAATGTATTGAGGCGATTTAGATCCTTCGCACATAAGGAATTAAGTTGACATTTATTCAATTGTGGTTTCTGTATCTAGCTGGCCGTCTCGGCTTCGCCCGTGGTACATAATATATCGAATATAACAGTCAGGTAACATGTATATATCTTACAGTGAAAGAATTTTTGAAATCTGTTTAGTATAAGCGCGTTCAAAGAAACAAAAAAAAACGCTCTCTCTTAGTATTCAGTACATATAAAGGTATATGAATTATTATTTACTATATAATTAAGTGAAAATCATTGTTTTATATTCATGGTCAAAATGGAGAGGATTTAACAATGTTGACTTGACTTGTTGAATGAGACAGAAAGAGATAGATACTTTATCATTGTGGCATAAATAACTCAAAGATTCGTTCGTATTAATACGTGAATAAGTTAGCAAAAAGTTAGGGTGTCGTTGAGCTCTAAATATTCATAGTAACCTATTATTACAAAGGCATATAAATAATTAGCTGTAGATCAGTTTATATGTTGATTGGGTATGTTTATTTGAAGAATTCATTTTATTAAAATTTGGTATTCCAGCTTAAAAATGAGGCGAAATGAGGTTGAATTGGGGAAGGAAATTTGAAATCTCTCTAGCATATTACATATTTATACGTATATTTTTTCATATAGCATCACCACGCCTACTTTTAAGCATTCGATAGTCTAAAAAAAGAAAGAATTAAATTGTTCCTTCACCAAATCTAAACACAATTGTCTGCACACAAAGGAAGAATCCCATTCTTTGTATACATCCAGCACGACTGCGACACCGACACGGACACGACACGACACGACAGAACGACTCATGTACACAGCGCGGCCAGCCGGCGCTTTCTCACGGTAGATAATTCACACTGTTTGCTCTACAAACACCCCTCATCGATTATTGTGCATAGATGATTGTATACATCATGCTTAACAGCTAAGTGTGTAGACGGCGATTTAAAAAATGTTTTATTTTAGGTATTTAGTATCTTATTCATATACCTACAGAGTATAGTTTTAAATGTTAAACAATGAGCTCTTCAATTTGACTGTATATCGTTTATTTCGGTGTGTTACTCGATAACTCCGTAAGTTTTAACTATTTGGCGTGATTCTTTTTTTGTTTGACAGGAAATTGTTGGCCGTTGGTCTCATTTAGTATACGAAATGGTATCAGGGACGTTGGTGACCTGTTTTACACATACATAATAATTATTTTCTAAAAAAGTAGAGTCACATGCTTTTGTACTAGATGTAAAGCCAAAACTGTGTTGTATTATTATATTATATATGTGTGTTAATATGTAGCTGTAGCTGTAGCTCTATAAGATGAAATATGTTTATGTATGTACAAATTAGTTACATTAAAGTAAAGAGGGACATTTTACCTAGTATAGTGTTACTTACTGCTACCTTTTACTGAAACTCCTATCAAAGTTTGATTGTGGGCAAGTTTTAACTATATTAAAATCTGTACCAGCTATCCACGTCCAATGCAAGTAACATTGTAAAAGATTTATAACGCGGTCAAAGCAACATTATAAATTATAACCTGTAGCTGACGGCCGCAGTAATTTATTTACGGTACATTTTTGTGCGCCTGTCGCTAACATGGAGCAGAAACGCTCCTACGCAATCATTGCTCCTCACTTTTCCTGATTTTGCTTTTATAATTTGTTTATGCACGATTTCTGCTTTCCATTTAATAGAATGTTTAAATTCCGAACGCTTTAAAGCGTTCTTATAAAATATAAATATTAAACAGTTAAGACTTGCATTTACGCAGGATTTTGGATAATGGAATAATTTGTGGAATTAATATTTAGCCGTTTTCTCTAAGTGCCGTGTTTCTCTGGGCAATACTGATTGATTTTTCTTAGGACAATATAACCGAAACATATACATTTGGTATAAACATTGAAGGAACCTTTGTCTAGAAAACTAACATTCTCAATAGAAAATAGACATGAAAATTTAATGTAAAAGCACATAATTTAATCAATGGAATATATTTCTGTAGTAAGGTGCTTTGTGTAACGTGACTCGTGACAAACATACACACAGTTTTATTCTATATTATGATTAATAGCCTGAGTCGTGAATGATTAATAAACAGCCAATACCACGAGCATCGATTATGCCTTAACAGCTATAATTTACCTTCATAAATTATGATCCAACTCTTAAACATTATTTTTATTTCACATGGAAATACAAACGTATTCTCTTTGTTTTTCCCTATTTATAAATCGTTTCTTTGCCTCTTTATATAAAATTAAGGCTATGCTAATAGGTATTTTAATGTCAAAGTGTGTTTGTTAGTCTTTCTTTCACGTCATAACGGAGCGATTTTATGATAATATTTTATGTGATGTGTCTGTCGATAGCTAAGAGACTAGAGAGTGTCATGGCTAGGATACTTTACCGTGATAAACCATCTTTGGGTAGTCAAAGGAAAAGTCAGTCCCGGGCTTCTCCATATGGTTCACGTTCCGTGACTTTCCCGGATAAACTATCCCCTGCCCTTATCGGTTCTGAAACTATTAGGACAAAGGATGGTTTTGTTTTTAGTAGGTAAAACTGTACCAATTTTCATCCAAATCGATTCAGTAGTATAGGCGTAGAGAGGCACTTTCACATTTATAACATTAGTAGTGATAGATAGATTAGTACTTAAAATAGTACATTTTATTACAATCATCTTAGCCAAATCCCTACATAGTACAATACAAAGCCGCTTTCCGCTGTCCGTATGCTTAGATCTTATGCTTTTTTTAATGGATAGACTGATTCAAGTGGAAGATTTATATAAATCTGTACAATACAATACAACTGTACAATAACATAGAAAAAATTGAGGGGAAAGGGTTTTTTTTTCAGAATTTAACGCATGCGAAGCCGCGGGGTAAGCCAGTGTTATAATATATCTTGGTACTAGATGCCGACCGCAATAAGTCATATGGAGGCATATGGAGGGTGCTTCACTCTGGAGCAGCAACCCATCAAACTGTCAAAACAGTCCACCAACCACTTGCAAGTGATTTTCAATAAAGCTGTTATTCATTAAAATATTGTTATGAATAAAGAGGTTTAACGTTAATTTGTTAATTTGATGTGTGCTTTTTTAACCCCTTTTTATACAAATATCGATTATATTATTATACAGAATACTAGCCGCGCCCCGCAGTTTCACCCGCGTAGGTCCGTATCCCGTTGGAATATCGGGATAAAAAGTTGCCTGTGTGGTATGTCTATGTAACAAATTTTATTGCAATCGTTTCAGTAGTTTTTGCGTGAAAGAGTAACAAACATACACATATATAATATTACTAGCTGCGCCCCGCGGTTTCACCCGCGTAAGTCCGTATCTCATAGGAATATCGGGATAAAAAGGTGCCTTATATGTTATTCCAGTTGTCCAGCTATCTACGTACCATATTTCATTGCAATCGTTTCAGTAGTTTTTGCGTGAAAGAGTAACAAACTTACACATTGATAATATTAAGTAGAATAGTAGGATAGGATATTGTCGCTATCGCTATATCTTTCTGACAACCCTCAGGTACAGTAGCCGGAGTTAGCTGATGGCAAATACATTTACATTTTGGCGGCAATATCGTCTATGCGAGAGCGGGAAGGAATGATTTTTGATGCCTTTCTTTTCAATAAATTCAAATGTCAACTCAATACATTATCGAAATTTTAATCTATTTTATTCGAACAGGTTTTTTTAGTCAATATTATTTATTCGTTGGCTATAATTATATATTGTTTTTATTTTACTAAAAAAACCATAGATTCAATGAGCTTGAACACATCCACTGTCAATAGGGCATAAGTCATCCACTGAAAAAATTAATATAATACTATATTGGATGGATACCTTATTATCTAGGGTTGTGAGAGACTGGTACTTGAAATAGGTAAAATCAGTCTTATCGTGTACATTCGCAAAGGCTTAGTGCATTCGCAGTGCCTATGCGAATGCACTAAGTATTCGATTTTTAGGGGGTATGGAATAATGAAAGGCGAATTGGCGACTGGAAAGAAGCAATAGACTGGGAAGGATGAGGAAAAGGAAACGGGGTTTAGCTCCACCGTTCACGTCGATTTCTTGTGGGGGTGTGGTACTTCCCCGGTGCGAGCTGGCCCAATTCATGCCGAAGCGTGCATACAAGAAAAAATAACAATGCGTAGACAGAAGATAACATCGTACTACCGACGGCTGGTTGTATCCACGCATACTAAAAATAATCTACACACAAATGTCAGCTGAAAAAACTATTGGAAATTCATTTTGGGGCTAAGATTCCTACAAGTATACTATATTAATACAAACTTCAATAAATAGCAATACAAATATATTTAACACATAATAAGATAAACAATAATGCAATACGTAGTACAGTATTATATTATCTGTGGCAACACTAACAACCTTGAGAACATCTCAACAGTAAATAAATGTTTCTTTCTCTCTTTCTCTCTTTCTCTCTTTCTCTCTTTCTTCCTAAATTTTAAAATATAATTAAGTATTCTTATAACATCTTAATATATATAAATCTCGTGTCACAATGTTTGTCCTCAATGGACTCCTAAACCACTTAACCAATTATAATAAAATTCCCACACCATGTGCAGTTCGATCCAACTTGAGAGATAGGATAGTTTATATTATTTCAATTACGATAAATTACTACCCGGGCGTGCAGCTAGTAGATTGTAAAACTTAAATTAGAGGAAGTGACGAACAAACGGACAGTACAATATCATAGAACGGAATGATTACGAAATATTTTCGTAGTAATTGCGAGATGAAAGCTGCCCCGAGGTGTCTGCCACGCGCAGCCAACTCGATAACGAGTAGTGATGTGTATTAATATCGATAAACCAAAATATATTATTGAATGTGTATTATTTATTAATATACTTATATGTATACTACCGCCAGTTATTTATCACCGATTCGAATATCCGTCGAATAGATATATAAAATATTACTAAAACTAACACTGTAATACCAGAATTGCATATATCAAGTAAATAGGTCCTTGACATTTAGAAATTAAAAACTGTTTTAACGGATTTTAAACGCGATTTATTCAATATATTATTAACCCGACGTTTCGAACAGTTTACAGCGAGCGTGGTCACGGGGAGACTGAGATGTTATTAAAACACAAGAAAATACTAGGTCCTTGACAATAATTTTTGTGAAGGGCGCTTTAGAAGCATGATTTGTTTTAATAATACAAGAATCAAACCGTCCAGCTATAAATAATTTACTGAGATCATTCTATCCCTTTAGCTATAAATAGAATTCTAGGATACTTGACTAGTTAATGAGAATTTTCGTTAGGTTCTTTACGTGGCTTGGTTAAAAAATTGCTAGCGCACGTCTCTAAAAATTGGCATCCTGTATTATATTTAACGTTAAATTAAACAAAAATTGGAAATGAAAATAATTGTTTAAACGAGGAATTTGATAACAAAAACCGAATTAATATTTGTTACTTAACCACACCACAAGTACTTAATGGCAAAACAGATCTGGATGAAATTTACTATAGACCTTATGCGACTAAACGTACGCGACGGTCCTTAAAGCTCAATGAGCTAGCGGAGTAACTAGCATAAGAACAACAAAATTATCGATAGTCGATAACACATCACTAGTGGCAGAGGGCATGTCGGCGGCACGCGCGCCGCACTTGGCACACCACTAGCTCTACTAAACTTTTATTTATTCTGTCATCAGCAGGACTTGGCTTTTTCCATCAGAACACAGAAATTTGGCTCACTTGTAAGTTTTTCTGATTGATATATTGTATTAAATCCTACATAATATTATAAACGCGAAAGTTTGTAAGGATGTGTGTGCGTTTGTTGCTCTTTCACGCAAAAGCTACTGAACCGATTGCAATGAAATTTGATACGTAGACAGCTGGACAATTGGAATAATACATATGCAACTTTTTATCCCGATATTCCTACGGGATACGGAATTACGCGGGTGAAACCGCGGGGCGCAGCTAGCTATGTAGCTATTTAATACACATATCGTAAAAATTAAACAAATTTCATGTGACGTTTTGGTATACACTCTATTTAGTTATTAAGTATTTGATTCAAGACTTATCGTCTCATCTTCTGCCATGATATATAGCCTATAGCATTTAGGGATCACGTACAAATCCATTATGAAAGTATATTTGAAATTAGTTCAGTAGTAGCCGAGATTAGCGCGCTCAAACGAACAATCAAACTGTAACGCTATATTTATAAAATTATAAACATAATTGTAATATTATAAATATGGCTTATTATTAATTATTGTAACAGCAGTCTGATTAAAATATTTATTTTTCTCAATAGGAATTAAATGGATTCGCCACTAATATGATCGTCACAGTATTTCAAAAGATTTTTTGAAAATTTTATACAATAAAAATCACTTTTAAACGTTAAGGTCTTCATTGAATCCTGAATTCTTTTCTAGGTTGGTAAGCACAGAAAGTGTATTTGAAAGCTCACAGAATATTAAGAAGTTAATATTTTTAAAGAGAATCAATGCTTATAAATATATGTTAAATTGTTTTAAGTAAATTGCATAAATGTGTAACGAATCTGCGTTTATTTACCCCACCCCGGAAGGCATCGAAAAATTTTACTTTTAACACTTTTCCGAACAATTTAAGGCCGTTATCCGTTATCCCTTTTATTAAAACATGTTTTTAACTGTCAAACTTAAATCACATTTCAATATTTTGTTTTATATTAGCTGCACCAGGCAAATGTAGTTCTGCCTTGCTCTTATCATTTAGGTGTATGAAAAATAGATGTTTCTCAGACCTACCCGATATGCACAAAAAATTTCATCAAAATCGGTCAAGCCGTTTCGGAGGAGTATGGCAACGAAAACTGTGACACGAGAATTTTATATATTAAATTACCATATTATTGTGATTAAAAACAAAGAATTTAATTATTGTATGTCAATATCTTGATGGGACTGCATTTATATATTATTATCTCTTTCTTAATGAATGTTTTATGACAACCGTTCATAGTTCATAGTTGCCAGTGTGTAAAGTTTACCTTCAAATTAAGGTAATGATGCTTGTTTTCTCTAATTTTTTAAAAATTTAATAATAAATCCCTCAATGCGAGGTCTTCGAAAATCCCTAATACTATTAAACATTTTAAGCCGAATTACAATCAATTTGCGTTCGATGTCAGCGAGTTAGCGTGTTTGTTTATGCAAGCACACGAAACTCATCAGGGGTCACTTATAATCTATACCTACGAGACATGTATTTTTATAACTAACTACGCCTCACGGTTTTTCATCCACTTTCATATAGACTAACACTATATGCAATATTTGATTGCTTGTTGCATTTTATTTATTTATTTATTTATTTACACTTTAATGTACAATACACATACAGTTGACAAAACCAATAAACAATATCTATTGTACAATTTGGCGGCCTTATCGCTTTGAAGCGATTTCTTCCAGGCAACCTTTGGATACAGGAAATATAAATTTTGGAAAGGTAGAAAGTGTATAAATACATACAAGAAAGTGTACAAATATATAGAAAAGAAATTAATGCATATAGGAGCAAGAATAGTATAAAATGCAGTAAAGAGAGATAAATAATAGAGGAGAGAAAAGCAATATAACATAGAACAGAGTCAAAAACAACATTATGGAGATAGAAAATAATCCTTAACAAGAGATTTAAATGTATATAAAGATTGGGCTTGCCTAATCGTTGTTGGTAGTGAGTTCCACAATCTTACGGCTTGTACGGTAAATGAAGTTTAGTGAGCCCGTCGCTTTTCCTTACCCTTTCCTGTCCTTTCTTTTATCCTCCGCATGAATCATTACTTTTAAAGTAGGTAGGCCTTACGTCTCTGCAAATGTTCATGGGCGGTGGTAGCACTTTACTTTGGTGACGTAACTCAGGAATAAGCTAGATATTTCTACTGATCTCATAATTATTAGTTTACAGCATTATAAAAATTATTTATAAATATCGTTGATTGATTTTCTGTCCTTGTTTATCGGATTTTATGAACCCTGATTCTTTAACTAGAGCACTATCTCGATCGAAACCGGGACGATTGGTTAGTGTAGATAGGGGTTATAAGGTTTTATCGCTGCAGGTTGAGCACACAGCTCTAAGGCGTCAATATTAGTAAATCGATCGCAAAATGCGGGATCACGTTCTGTGATTGGACGTCGATGTATATTGTATTGATAAATATCACCATCTATATCAGACCTGTTCCTTGGTACAGGGGTTAGCGCGTGATCGTAGGTAGGTTCTGTGTTGGATCCGGGAGTGACTAAGAAAAAATCTCGGTGTGGTAGAGCTAAAAAGATTGATCAGCTACTTGCGTTGAAACAAATAAACTCTTCAACTTCATATAATTATTAGCTGTGCCCCGCAGTTTTAACCACGTAGTACCTGATGTCATATAGACCAAAGTCTTCCTCAATAAATGGGCTATCTAACATTGAAAGAATTTTTCAAATTTGACCAGTAGTTCCTGAGATTAGCCCGTTCAACCAAACAAATAAAAAATAAATCTGAGGATTTATTTAGTATAGATTCTAGTATAGATGAAACGTATAATATGATATATTGGTTGCAGCGACCACATCAGGCAAGGAGCGTAGATCCCCAGAGCACGAGGAGCCCAGGTCTTCTCCAACACCTGGGCCACCGAGCCCGACCCCTCAGAACAACGGTACCACGGGTAATTTTGTTTAATATATATCTTGTTGTAAATGCATGGTCTATTAAATTCTGTATTATTTTATAGCAATTTTAGATACATGTAGACTAACATTACAAATTTAAGTTATCCGGTAAAAAATACTGAAATATTTCAAAATAATTAATATAGCTTTTTAAACTATGTTTATGATTTCAAAATAAATATAGTTGAGTTAAAATACAAATACGCTTTAATGATAGAATCAACTGAGTTGTCTCACTTGATCTCATAAAGAGTACACGTAGGGAAATTATTTAATCCTGGCGATACTTATCAAAGCAGTGGTGGCTCAGTGGTGAGAGCCTCGGACTTCAAAATCGATAAGTCGGGTTTCGAGGCCGGGCGAGCGTGCAGGAAATAAATTGATTTTTCAATTTATCTGCGCATATGGATAACATCACCACTGCTTAAACGGTGAAGGAAAACATCGTGAGGAAACCGGCATGTCCAAGAATTAAAAAGTTCGACGACATGTGACATCTGCCAACCCGCACTTGGCCAGCGTGGTGGATTATGGCCTGAACGCTCATAGGAGGCCTGTGTCCCAGCAGTGGGAACATATTGGCATCAGCCAATGATGATGAGTTAACGAACACAAAGTAAATTTGTAAGACAATTAAAAAGGACGGTTCTTACCCTCTTACATCTAAAATACTTATTTTAATTTAAGGAAAACTTATAAATAAATAATATTCTATTACTACACTTTTTTAAATTCTTTAAAATCCGCAGCATCTATATATACACCTACTCTACAAGGTTTTTGAACTCGCTCATTCATTCGTAAATTCATTTAAGTTAAGGTAATAGGATAAACCGGAGGCCCATATCCTTTTCCTTACCCTTCCCAGTCCTTTCCTTTATTCCTATCGCCAATCCTTCCGTAGTCCCTTTCCAAAAAGTCGGCAATCCATTTGTAGAGGCGCAAGGTCTGCAATGGACCTTATGCCTCTCCAAATGTTCATGGGCGGTGGTAGCGCTTACCATCAGGCGCCCCACCAGTTCCATTGCCGACTGTAACATAAAAAAAAACCCATGAAATTATAGTATAGGGATCGATCCTTAGTCCTTAGCCTAGTCCAACCAAGTCGAGTCTTAGTGAGACGATTAAATACAAATATACAAGTTTTGGCAATGTACGCGACGATAATTGGATGAATATCAACTCTGTTAAGCTCCAGTATCTTCATTAGGATACTCGTTTGAAGCTAGTTAGCATTTCTATTAAGTATCTATTTATATAAAAATGAATCCCTATTTCCCTTGGTCACGCCATCACACGTGAACGGCTGGACCGATTTCAAAAATTGTTTCACCATTAGAAAGCTGCAATTACAATGAGTGACATTGGCTATATATGTACCACGGGTGAAGCCGGGGCGAACAGCTAGTCCTAAATACAAATGAACGAAAAACTCTTTTTCTTTACCCTTCTCCAACTCTACCGCTCTTTTATAGCCGCGCTCTCGTCCACGGAGTCCCTGTCCCCTCCCCTCCCAGAGGGCTCCCGCGGCGCTCCCGCGCTGCAGCGGCTACGCAAGTTCCTCTCAGCGCTGCAGCAGTTTGCAACAGACGTTGGTGCTGATACTGGAGAGCGTGTCCGCCAGCTGATATTTAATTTGGTGGTGAGTTAAAGGAATAAAAATATTTTTTCTTGGAAGGTTTTGTCATTAATAAAATATTACAAAAGATACAACTTACATACGATGATAATGTTTTATGTATAAGTTTATTTATGGTTAAATTCAATCGAGAATTGTTGAACCAAAAAAATCTAACAGTAATTTATCCAATGATTAGGCCATTTCACGTCATTGAAAAGTAAATTAAACTTTCAAACGTATTTGTAACCTGAAGCATTTACTTTTCAAACGATACTTAACAAATACCCATCAAATATCAGTCAGCATTTAAACCCGTTTATTATAAATTCTATTAATCCACACCAGGCGGGAGTAGTAACAGTGGAGGAGTTCCAATCAGGAGTACAGGAGTGCACGAACTATCCCTTACGCGCAAGCGTGCCGGGCTTCCTGCGGGCACTGTTGCCCCTAGCCCAGAGAGACCTGCACGCGAGGGCTAGGCGAGGGAAACTGGTGCGTGTACACACTTATTAATATTATAGATAAAATTTTGTAATATGGATGTATGTTTGTTACTCTTAAACGAGCAAATTTTGTACGCGAATAGACTGCAGTCTGGGTAAGCACATAGACTTTTTGGGAACCATGCGAAGAAAATTCAAGGGAAAAAGCTAGAATGTTCCTATTTATTAATACCCATACATACACACATTAAAATGTTTAAGATATACACATATGCATTGATAGACAAAGCATGTAGGCATAGTTAACTAACTTAATCATTTGTTTCATTAACAGCCTAGGCTATTTATTAAATGTAGAGTTTTAATTAACTGAATGATATCCAGACTTATTGTTCAATTTAAAGTTGTCATATAATAATTTTAGTAAAATTTTGTTATAGACCATTTATAACTGTTTAAAAAAATTAAGTTAGTTATTCCTTTTATTAAACTACCCAGTTCTCACAGACCCAGTTCAAACACAAGAAAACATCCAGATCTTCATATTACATAGGACTCAATTAAATACAAGGTCTATTTCAGACTCCTCTCCAGTACATTAGGTCACACGAACACCTAATACTAGAAGCTAGCGGGGAAGGTGACATCTTCGCACAGCAAGGCTCCGCCGAGCCGGGGGCGAAGCGCCGTGCTAGCGATCCGTAAGTTTGTTTATTTTGATCTATTTATTTGCAGAAATATGTAACAATAATTATTATTTTTTTTGTCTTTTAGCGTTAAAATTATGTATTTACCCTTGATTCATAATTAACCTTATCTTAATCTAAAATGGAACTTATTTTTTATTATGTCACCGTCGGCAATGGAGCTGGTAGGTCGCCTGGTGGTAAGCGCTACCACCGCCCATGAACATTTGGAGAAGCGTAAGGTCGATTGCAGACCTTACACTTGTACAAATGGTTTGTCGACTTTAAATTGTAGAGGGATGAAGAAAGGATGAACGAATGAAATAAAGGAAAGGATTGGGAAGGGTGAGGAAAAGGATATGGGCCTCCGGTTCCCCCACTCACCGAACGAAACACAGCTGTATACTATTTCACGCTGGTTTTCTGTGGGGGTATGGTACTTCCCCGGTGCGAGCTGGCCCAATTCCTGCTGAAGCGTGCTCGACTACCACATACTTAAGTAATTTAACTAAATCGGATAATTAAATGCTTTCTTTTTGTAAATTTTTTGTCTACAGTATGTAGAGTGCTTTCTTATCAGATGATAATTTTATAAAACTCCATGTATACAGGATACACAAAAAAGGTTATTAATCGGGCTTAATTTTTTTATACACATGTTAGATAAGAGATACATTTATATACCTTTTAGAACAATCAAATATCACACTAAAATATTTCAACCTAACTTGTTTTCTTCATCAATTTAAAAGAATTATAATTTATAACCTCAAAATGAATAGAACAATAAAATCAAAGGATCAAACAGCATCAATTAGCAGGTAAATCTCAGAGTTGTATCGAGTGGCCGGTGAGTGCGGGTGACAGGTCATTTGTGCCGCCATACTTGAGGTTAGACCACTCTTCCAATGGAAATGGAAAGCTATAAAAATCAGCGAGCTATAATTTGCTGGAACATTGTATAACAAATTTTGTAAAGGCCAGTAATAGTGGAAGTTCTTATATGTACACTCCATTATAAAATGTAATTGTCTCTCTGTTTGTGTGTTATGGTCACACGCCTATTAAAATTCTATTTTATTTACAATAAATTCTGCTGCTTCTCGTCGGTAAACGAAAATTGATGCGTGTGAAATAGGATAGAAATATATAATGTAATAATAAACCGTTCCTATGAAATCACAAAATATCGCTCTACGTTCGAAACTACTGTAATAAACGCACATAGTTTTCGGTAGTATCGCTGCTCATGGTGTCACGCTCATCCCAGCTGTCACGCGCACGTTAGCGGGTTTTTGCGGCGTGCCTACGTGACATCCAATGTGCGGGATTGTCGCGTTGATTGAACTGTTTTAACGTTTAATAACGTGTCAATTGCAGATGTTTGCGCGTTTCAACTTAAGAACTTGTGTATTAGATTTAGATTATCATGTTTAGACGTCGTGTTAAGACTCTTTGTATGAAGTACAGGTGAATAGTTAAATGTTTTTAACGTAAAAAGGGGTTATTAGACGTGTATCTGTGTGTGTACAAACTTATGATCGTATTTTTTATATAATACTTTATTGCACACACAGAAGATAAAATCAAATACAGAAAAACGAAAAACAAACAAATAGATTTAATGGTTTGGTAGGAACAGTTACCAACAGAATACCCATTTTTATGTCATTTGTGATAGGACCTCAGTAAATACGTATCTCCTAATTCCTAAATTTTATTCTATATATTCCATATTCTGATCATATGTTTATTTTTTAAATGTAGATTTTCGTGATCACCTTTTTGTGGAAAGATTTCAATAGCTGGTTTATGTTTAAAATTAAATTGATAGAAGCAGATGCATAAATTCAAAGGTAGTTTTAACCGATGTTCCATAAAGCTTTACGAAGCAATCTTCGTTGAAGCAATTATGACACGGGTGAGGATTACATTATAATTTCTATGAAATGCTTTCTTACTCAATAAATATTACTAATATTCATTTATAAATATCTCAAATGTCGGACGTACATTTGGCTTTGCATTTAGTTACGCTGTTAATATTACACAGTTATTCAAATAATTAAATATTCTTCCTTTTAATTAGCAATCGTAATATCGTATTCGCATTAAACACATCAATAAAGTTTTTATTGGGAAACAAATAACGCGTTGTACAAGAGAAACCCACAGACATCAGAGCTAAACACTTCAGTTATCACTAAATTAGTACCCAACTTTAGCACTAGCTTGTTAAATATGTAATAGTTATGCGCTAGTTTGGCACGGGCCAAAATACTATTCGTTAGGTGCATGTGCCCTAAATGATAGCCCTTAAATTGTTTCACCAGCTTGCGCGCTAAAACTGCAGCGTTGGCTAATGATTAACGTCTGCCAAAACATTCTGAGCAATAACGTGTAGAGATAACTCGATTTTACCTACAGGCGCATCATTTTTAACAAGCTTTAGTTAGCTTGATATGCGAGTCATGTAAACTTTTAGTGTAATTTTTATTCAAAAACATGGAATTTAATTAGCCCACTTATCCCAGACTGATAATAATAGATATAGTTATTAGAGACTCGCTAATTAAGGTTTTTTTTCTCTTTAGTTTTCCTTTACTCCTAGTAATGTATGCCTGTAGTATGTATATAGCCTATAACACTCAGGAATCACAAACGTGAACGTATCATTTTCAAAAAAACAAAGCAACAAACTTTTCAGCTTTTAGCTGAAACTGACCCGGCAAACGCTGCTCTGCCTTACTCTTATCATTTATGGAAATTAAATGTGGATATTGGCCAATTCCCAGACCTACCTGATGTGTCCAAGAACAAAAAATCTCGACATCTTGGGATAGATTATGGCTTAAACACATACACTCGTATAGACAGCCTATGACACTGCACAGGGTACATAACTGAGCCGCGGATGATGATGGAAATTTATTTAAAGTACAGTTTCATACTTTAAATGTATATTCCAAAACAAACATATTATGCTTATTACACTAGATGCTTTTCTTAGTGCTTTTCAACCGAATTCAAAAAGGGAGGAGGCTATCAAGTCGATTATACTTTTATGTTATATTCATCGTTATATTACATGATGATTAGGCATTTACGTATCTAATTGGTTAGATGACCAACAAATATATGTTTTTTTACAAAAATTACAAAAATGTATTACATTGTTTATGACGTATGTTTGTTGAACTTTCACAATCGTCCTTTAATACTGGTAACAGGTGGTGTTGTGACATAGCACCACATTAGCATGTCTGATTTGTTAATTTTACGGGTTTCTACCGAAACTTTTGTTAAACGCGAGCAACGTTAATAATATATGTTTAATATTTAACGTATTATTAAAATTAATACAATGACAAGAGCAGACTTTCGGCTTTAGTTTATTCGTAATTGGGTCATGCCTGTGCTTTTTTATGTCAGAGCGGTCAACTGAGCTGGTGGTTCGCCTGATGGTAAGCGATCACCACCGCCAATGAACATTCCTAGAGTTTGTACCTTTGCTAATGCGCTACCCACCTATACGAAAAGCGATAATTGACGACTAGGGAGAAGGACTGGGAAGGGTCAGGAAAAGGAAACAGGCGTCAATCTATGTCGGAAAGGTTACCTTTCCGAATTACTGATAAAATTAGCTTCTTCCGAAGTGTTAAAAAAACCCGCAGAGGTCCCGTGGAATTTCTAGGATAAATCCTATGATCATAGACAAAGCTGGAACCATCGTGAGATACGTTAGGTTGGTCTACATTTGATAATCATTTAATTGTAAAGTCAGCAGGTGCAGGTCTCGCTTTAACGGGGTATATGAAACAGAACTGAGAATTGGCTGCGGCACTCCTATTCCATTATTCCTTTGCCATCTGAATTATTATCTTGCGGTTTTCTTACACGTACCGGGCATCTAGCTTCTGAAATCTGAATGAACTTTGAGTTCAATTTGTTTTAATATTAATACTATATTCTGTGTTACAAATACTCTATTATGTTTACGTATGTTTGCTTTAATTCATGTATACAATCTATTTAAGTATTATATATAACATTAGAACAATGATTTTAAATCAATAATGTTAATTAAGAGTACATTAAAATGTTTTATAATCAAATTAATCGTATCCACAATCACACGTAAAATAGAATAGTTAGCGCCTGTTCGATAGAGCAATTACGGAGAAAGTTTTGATTGTGGGTGATTGCTATGCGCTTAGCGACAGGCGTTCTACATTAATGGTGTTTTAATGATTTATTATACCTTGAAAATAGCTAATGATATTTAAAGGGCAAATGGTATGTTATTATCTGTTTATTTCATGTATGTCTAGATTGATATAGTTAAAAAAATATAAATTGGAATAATTTCAGGAAAGATAAATAATAATTTCTTGTTGAAAAAGTAATAAATAAAGTAAGTTTCAAAGTTAACTGCTTTGTTATCACATTTATGTATTAATAATCTCATTTAAATAAAAATAGAAAATTGATGATACTATGTATTAACATATACATACAAATCCTATTGTACTTGTATATTATTTTTATACGGAACTAGCGGTCCGCCCCTGCTTCGCCCGTGGTACATATATTGGCTATCTAACACTGAAAGAATTTTCCAAAACGGACCAGTAGTTGCTAAGATTAGTGCGTTCAAACAAACAAACAAACTCTTCAGCTAAATAATATTAGCATATACTAAAAATAAAATAATAATATAGATTAATAAAAGTATTCCAGAAAACATACTAAGCTAGCAATTCGTAACTGTATACACACAGTACAGTTTACGCTGCAGTGTTGCCATAACAATATGAAAACTGATAACCGCTGAATTTTTGCCAAACCGCTAATAACGAGATTAAAATATTAGTAAACAAAATCGGAGCCAAAACCGCCATTAGTGCAATAATTAATTGAGCTGCGTCCAAAAACCGCGGCAATGCATTATGCAATCTCGATAGCATCGCGACAACGCGCCTATTGGCCGGCCTCCATTGTTGCGTTGCCTTTGCCACAAGCTGAAGCGCGCGAGCGCGGATTTTATAATCTTATTGATTAAAACCTGTGGTAGCCTAGATCGACGCCTAGTTCGATGCAGCATCAACATCAATCTCTGGGCTTAACTCTTTATTGTGTAACTTATTAGCATTGTTTAAATAAACTATAAGTGTAGCAAAATCGCATACATCCCATTTTACGTACACAAATAGGTCATTCATGACAATGGAAACTTAAAGGCATATTTATTAAGCATAGTTAGCTGTGAAGCTTGCCTCGTCTAAAATAATAGACTTTCTTAGAAATTCGTTAGATATTTTTTAGAAAGCATATCAAAAATCCATACATCTATTCTGTCTATTTATTCATCATCTGTCTATTTATTCATTCATTAATTTAGTTATCAAGTGTGAAATACTCTTACCACACGTACTACTTAACCACATTACGACGAATTATACGCGAGAATCGCCTAAACTCGTAACTTGCATACAAAATCTATGCGCAAACTATTTGGGAAGTGCAATAGGCAATAAATAATTATCGAAACAACAGGACGCCTGCACTGGACTACTTAATTGTGTAATCGGATAGACCGCTTTCAGCGCCGTTCATTATATTCGGTTATATATTATTGCATTATCTACCTAAATTAGCAATATTATGAATTAAATTGATTTTTTTGTGTAAACTTGATATATTTTTTTGAAGTTGTACTATTAGGTTTTATTTTAACCTTCTGATAATGTCACTCCAAACATTTTTAGTCTTGAAAACTTTTAGTCAATTAATTTATCATATCCCTATTTATCTCAAATCTAATTTAAGAAAATTAAAGTTTTTTTGAAAGTTATAAATAAATATAAAGAAAAATTTAAAACAATGCCGTTTTTTCCAATATATAAAAGATATTTTATTGCAATTTATAATTTATATTGAGTGCAAATATAAGTCGTAGATATGCCTTTGATAGAATCATACATTTAACGTAAGAACCTCGCTTTTTTAATTGTTTAGGGAAATACAATTTTGTTTTTGTCAATAGCTGCAATTGCTTTATGGTTTTCATTGAAATGACTGTTTACTTGTGGTTTTGGATATTATTGTGTGGTTTTCTTCACTAACAAGAGATGTACATTCGTTTCAGCGTAACGATGATTCATGTACCATGGATTAAGACCAGGCTTAAATAATAGGTTTAATTTCAATGCAATTGCAAATACTCATCATCATCTGAGGCTCTTCAGCCGCGAGTGGGCTTTGGCCTGGTCCAGTATTTTCTTCCAGCTCAATTGCAAATACTACTAACTTTAATAACTTTTTTTTACTATGTTTCTCTATTATTATCTTTTATGTGTACATACACATGTGTTAAAATAAATATTTTCTCTTTCTTGTTTTTCTTTCTTTAAGTTACAGAGTTTCTTACCGGCTCTTCTCTGTAGAAACTGCTTTCCGAACTGGTGGTTAATTATAATTTTTCTGTATTATGACGATTCAAAAGCGCATCTAAAATAAAAGTGAATAAATAAGTTCTTGAGTTTGAGTCTGATCTGAGTATAAGTAGGTATAGAATTAGACTTCTATAAATTATCTATCTAATACAAAGCAAAATCGAACAATGGAGAACTTTGGTTGTTTGCGATTCCAACTAATTTAAAAGTTTGTCTATTAATTTATGTCTTTGTTCTTAAAGTCGAAAATTATGATTTCGTATTGTATTTAGGTCATTCGATTGTTCGTGAATGGAGTTTTAGTTGATTAATTGCGTGTTTAGTTTTTTATCGTAAGTTTATTTGGCAGTGGCGCTATTTGGTCGACATTGGCAATTTCGTTTCTAAACAAGGGAATCCAAGTGAAATACTTTTTTACGTTGTATGGACAACAGAGCTGGTGGTTCGCCTGATGGTAAACGATCACCACCTGCCGTGAACATTTGGTAGCGTCGCTGTCGCAAATAATATTATATAAATTTGTATATCTTATGAATACGCCAATTTCTTCACGATATTCTCCGCCTTAGCAATTGATTTTCCTCTACTCATTCGGTTTAATGTGCCCAAGGGAAACCACAGATAACATAATACTATAGTAGTACTTTAATTACCTACTATACCTATTTAAAAAAAAAACATTCATAAAGCATTTAAATGCTGTTGTTAATGTAAAATATATAAAGAACATGATATTACTTATCATAATATTTCCAGGTTCTACGAGGCCCAAACGAACGGCGCTCACGACGACTACCCCCCACACGCGAAGCGGCCGAGCTTCTTCAACCCCTCCCCCTTCTACCCCCTGCCCAGTAACGCCAGCCTGTTCGACTACCACCCCTACCATTCGTACCACCCGGGGCAGGAGCCGGGCTTCGAGAGACGTGATGGTAAGTTATAAATTGAGGTCACAAAATTCATCCGCCTTCAAAATGTGAAAATATAAAGTCATGTTGGTGTCGTTGCTTCATCTTCTATACTGGCTGTTGCCCGCAGCTTTTCCCGCAGGGTCAAAATAAATTTTCATTTAATTTGTCAATATCATATCTTAGAGGGTGCTTCATAGTGGCACCGAATTACAGTTAACTCTATTTTTTCGTTTTGAATGCGATTCCATTTTTTTTTTCAACAGTTTTTCAATTAAATATTATTCATTTCATCCGATTAATAATTATATAGTGTAGTAGCATAAACACGTATAGAAGAATACATGAAAGCTTCCATATGATCACCTTTGATAAGTCGGGTAATTCCTGCTGATGAGCAGGTGGTATAGCGGTGCGCGACGTGTCATCGATGAACAGCAGCTTCACAGAGCCGCGGCCAGCCGGCCTGGTGAAGAACGATGATGAGTGGAAGAACATCAACACGATGCTCAACTGCATCCTCAGTATGGTGGAGAAGACGAAGCGGGCTCTAGCCATACTGCAGCAGAGGAGTTCAGGTGAGACGGGGATATAGTGTATTTAATACTCTGTAATTAAAACCTTATTATACATAGCCGGACTTTAGACTTGTCGAGACCAGGCGAGCGTGCAGAAAATAAATTGATATTTCAATATATCTGCGCATGTGGATAACATTACCATTGCTCAGAAAGGTAAAGGAAACCGGCATGTCCTAGAATCAAAAAGTTCGACGACATGTGACATCTGCCAACCGATACTTGGCCAGCGTGGTGGGTTATGGCCTGAGTCCTCATCATGACCTGGTCTCTCATGGTCTGCGTCCCAGCAGTGGCAACATGTATGGGCTGATGATGTATAAATAGCAATTATAATTAACATCGTATAATATGATACCACGTAATAAATACACTGTTATAAATACCATACCAAAAAATTAATACTAATAATAAGGTCAAAAAGGCAAAAAAATTATCAACACTTCCATCAAGTTTGGTACTAAAATTAAGGTTATAATGGTGATTCTTTCAAAAACACACCGGTTGTTTATAATAACTTCTTATCGTACAGGCGTGGAGCCCGCAGACAACACAGACATAAAACGTGTAGCGAGCGAAATAATGGCTGCCGCAGTACGACAGACTGAGGAGCGGGTGGCGGATGTCAGAAGGCGGGCTGAGGATGCTGTGAACCAGGTAGACCATACAGTTGACCGTCCTCAATGGAAGTTCTGGAAAATTTCGAATACCATCGCAAAATTTGCGCCAAAATATTGAATCACATGATTCCATTTGAATCCGTTTTCAAATCGAATTGAGTGAAGTGTTTGGTGCTAGTGTTAGATAGCCCATTTATTGAGGAAGGCTATAGGCTATATACTTACCACGGGCGAAGCCGGGCCAGACAGCTAGTCACTAATATGCTCAATGTGCAATGTGTTGCGTTCATGCCTGGCGCATACTGAGCTAGATCCTTATTGACTGTGGGACATTCTATTATTAGACTCGTTTATAATTATTTTATCTTATTATTGTCTTTTTTTGTTTAATTCTTTTGTGTACTTCGCGTGTCGTGCCACACTGTCTCGTTAACATCCTACATGTTTCATCCCTCTTGCAATATGAAATGCGAATTTAATGTTAAATAATATGTATTCCCGTGTAATCTGGTATCTGGTATCTGGCAATCTCTAAATCCAGGTGAAGCGGCAAGCGCTGCTAGAGCTGCAGCGGGCAGTGGGCGCCGCGGAGAGCAAGCTGGAGCTGGGGGAGCGCGCGCCCGACGCCGCGCCCGAGCCCAGCGGCGCCCCCGCGCAACAGAACGTAATTCTCACTAAATACTTATATTATTGACTAGATTTGGCTTCGCATATTAAATTCGGAGTAGTTTAATAGATGTTATAATAAAATCTTTATTAATTTTAACTATGAAATAAACCCCCTTCAAATTGTCAGAACGATGTTTAAATGGGATCTTAGTAGATTTCCGAATCTCTATCTCTATATCGTATTATACCTACACGACCACGAATGCATACCCACTAGCAATCTAGCACCAGTCTCTCACAACACTAGAGATATTAAACTATCCATGTACTAAATGTAATTTATTGTTGTGCAGAAGCAAAAAGATTATATTTTATTTTTATTATTACAGTAACATTCTACATACATCTATGTTATAATATAAGAGTGTTCGTATATCGTTCAGTGTTGCTGGAACTGCGGGCGCAAAGCGCAGGAGACGTGCTCGGGCTGCGGCGCCGCGCGCTACTGTGGCGCCTTCTGCCAGCACAAGGACTGGGAGAACCACCACCAGGTATACCGGAATGTTCTCTATCAAAATTTACTGAGCACACCGTGTAAATAAATTTATCAGGTACTGCTAAGAAAATAAAAAATCACGTGCAAACTTTAAAACTAATTAACAAAAACAGGAATAAAACTTGAAAATTATATAATACCAGCGATCTACCGCAGCTGCCAAGCTTATTCATGGTAAAGGAATGTTTGAAATCAGTCCAGCAGTTTTTGTGTGAAAACATTACAAACTTGCATATTAAGTAGAAATGTTTCCTCTGTGTGGTATTATTAGCTTAGATACACATAAAAGGTGTGAGACTAAGCGGATAATAATAAAAATTATCTTATTTCCGCGCTATATGATATAATTTTTTATAATAAAAATTTCCAGATGTGCAGCGGCCGCGATCAAAAGCCGACCGCCATGTTGCGTTCCTCTCCGCCCGCGTCCACCACCATCCCCAAAACCCTCCCGCGCGCCACCACCCCCATCGCCACGCAGCCCGCAGACAACAGACTCACTATCACGACCATAAACTCGGACAGACTAATTACCAACAATCTGGGGAACGACAGAATAGCGCTGGCAACACTCACCACGCAGGGCCTCATGGCGATTGGCGGGAAGAAATGACGCAATAGGGAATGCGTAGGGAACGTCAGGTTACCAAGAAAGTTGAAAAAGTAATTCCATTTTCAAATTCGCATATCTTTTTTCCATAATGCTAAGTAATTCTTTTTCGATTTTGCGTTAGCTATATTTTTTTTATCCAGTTTCATCCAAAATTGCTTAGGCTTACATGCATCGCGGGATGAAAATGTAAGCCATACAAATATCAAGATATTACTTTTTATTAAATTTTTGGTTGTTGATTTTTTTTGACAATTTTTAGAATGTCTATGTGAGTCACGTAAGTATTTTTCAAACTGAAAGTATAATGAACTTTTAACTAGCTAACACATTTTTTAATTAAATGTTTGTACAAATAATTATAAGTAATAGTAGAATAATTAAATTGGTGTAAATATTAATTAGTATGATTGTAACTAGTCTATAAGTTATTTAGCTACTAAAATATGACTAGACGTTTAATTTTGTTAATATATTTTAAGTGCACAATATCAAAAAGTACTAAGATAGCACAAAACCTTTTTAATAAACATACACATAGTTAAGAAATTATTAAACTTAAAAAATTCTTCTTGTTGTATTATGATAAATTAATTCACAAATTGATATTACTTTTTATTTATATTTTTTGTATTGTAATTATTAATCCATTGTTATTTGCAATTAAGACGAATGTAAAGATACTTCTAAATTTTTCGTTTGATAAAAATAAAATACACACAAAAAACATAACCCATCATCTATCGCAGTCGGGTGAAAAAAAAACAGTACATGTATGTATAAACATATAAATATACGTAATTCAGTGTGTTAAAATTTAATCTATACATGACGCTGATATTTTTGCGTGCATTTCTGTTGTATATTTTAAAATTGCAATATCTGTGTTTTATTTTTATACATTTTTGGTATTTATATGAAAAACTGTTTTATCGGCCTAGATTCTCAGACTTAAATGATGACGTGGAAGATATTGTAGTATATTGATTTTTTTTAATATATAATAGAAACTTATATGTTGTGTTATTGCATTAATTTCTATTTCTTTACGTTAGATTTTTAATATAAACGCTTATCAGTTTTATATTATTGTAAATAATTTATTTGTTTAATATAAATGTGCAATATTAGAATAGTGTGAATATGTTTGAATTTAAGTTTATTTATATTTAAGATAAGACCATTCCGAGTCGCTCTGGCTATTAAATTATTGAAATAAATGATGTTAGATAAAATAATTGTAGTTTTATTTACTCCATGATGAATCGTTGTGTAACTTTATTTCTATTATACAGATAACAGATAATTTAATATCTCCTATGTAACTATGAAATCATACATAATAAATAATAGTCTTAACAATAGTATCTATATAAATATATATAATATATAAATTTAAATAATAGTATCTATATAAATAAATCTTCAAGATGCTCCTTGAAAAATATTGGGTTTAACTTGTTTGTTTAACAAAAAACATGTAAAGTCTGTTGGTTAAACTTTTTATAAGGATTTTATATGAGGTTTTTTATTATTTTGATTTAAGAATCAGTAAGATAAGAGTTTTGGATGAAATGTCTGTGCAATTGGTCAAATATAAATATAACAATTTGTTTGTACGAAACTTGGTATAGAGATAGATTATAGTCTGGATTAGCAGCTAGGCTATTTCTTACCTGGGTACGTCAAGAGATATTTTAATATTATAAACACATTTTAATAGGTCAAAAAGACAAATCATTGAACCAAACTTATGCACATAAAACCGCAGAAATACGTATTTTAGCGGAAAACATAAAATCTTAGGTACCTGGTCATTATAATTCAAAGGTCAAGGATTTATACCGAACGTGATATAATGCAATTATCCTTTGAACATGTAAGCAGATACAGCTCTAGTATAAATATATAATAATTATGGCATATTTATGCGATCAGTCTTTATATTTTTGTAAATTTCACTTTATTTAAAGTAAATCCATGAAATCATTATAATATATAGAAATTCCCCGTATACTCAAAGTACTTATAACATATATTGCATACAGTATATGAGGATATAAGTTCATTGTTCTATCTTATATTTCAATTTAAAATTATTACCTCCAACCTCCAATACACACAATATAATTTTATTATAATTGTAATTGAATTATAAAACGGATAAAAAGTCTATCAAACATTCAAATCATATTAGATGAAGACCATCTTATAAACAATGTAAACTATTCATTTTAAAGTCCGGTAAACAATTAATCGAGCAAAACACCAATGGTAATCGTTTATTTAAATTATAGTTCCATGTAACATGGGAAATATTTAATTGCTAGTGTTATTTAAACGAGTAGTTCATAGGTATATTTCATAATTAAACACAACATATTATTTCAAATCACTCATAGGACACCTACCTACTAGTCCTATATATAGGTGTCCTATGAGTAAAGCTTAACATTTATTTACTTAATTAGACTTCTTATATAAGCACTTTTTAATCGTCATAACATAGCTTATACTACCACTCGTTCGGAAATAAGTTTCTACAGAAAGGAGACATCAATAAACTCTGTTGTTGTTTTAAAAATAATATCAATTTTACATTTTCATTCTCCATGATATGTTATATGTACATAACATGATGGCAAAGAACTGTCCTGTGGTTCTTAAGATGCTTCTATTAAAAAGTGGATCCACACAGCGATTATACGAGTCGACGTATCGTTTGAATATTTAATCGAAAGAGGATTTTGTTTTCCTTTTTTTTTTCATAAAAATCGTTTCAACCAGTACAAAGTTATGAGGTAACAAACAAAACAATGCAGTCAAGTTTCCTCCTCAAAAATCCTCCTTTTGTGACGTCGGTTGATAGTAAAAGCCAACGTTGGGCTGATAAACCCTCTACGCAAAAGTTTAAACACACAATAACACATCCACACTAATCCCAGTAGCTACTTGTTTCTCTTAGTGTTAGATAGCCCATTTATTGAGGAAGGCTATAGGCTATATATCTACCACAGGCGAAGCCGGGGCGGACAGCTAGTAAATTATAATAGCACTATTGTACATAATGTTTTACGAGATTTTAACATTCCATGACGTAATAAGTCTTTCAGTATTTTATTGACGTCAAAGCACTCCTACCCTTTGGTCCGGACCAAAGTCTCGACCTTTAAACATCTCTTTGTATTTCAAAGAACGACAGGTGACCGCAAAGTATGCCTTCAGGGGTCCACTGTTCTGAAATCTTGAAAATGGGCGCAGAACTGATTTAAAATTATTTTGCTTTTCTTCTGACACGAATGTATTTAAATGTTTCGAGCCAGTAGTTACAATAATATATTTTTTATAATATAAATATGAAAGTAACAGGATAAACTCAAACCCTATATTTAAGGAATTAAAGAGTAATTTCACATGTAATATATTACTAACCATAAATTAAGAACTGTAATATATAACCTACTCAAGTATTATTAAAGATTTAGATGTAGTAGTTTCAGCGTGATTGATGGACAAACATCCAAACAAACAAACTCATATTTATAATATTAGTGTGTTAATTATTAAAGAATTAATTTGTTGATATAACTATACTATCGTAGAATTTTGTATAACTGTCAAAAAATTTAAAGTACTGTTGCTTAATTTACGTACTTTCCTATGATGATCAGCCCATATATGTTTCCACTGCTGGGACACAAGCCTCCTTTGAGGGTTCAGGCCATAATCCACCACAATGGACAAGTGCGGGTTGGCACATGTCACAAGTCGTCGAACTTTTAATTCTTGGACATGCCGGTTTCCTCACAATGTTTTCTTTTCATCGTTTTTAAGAAGAGGCGATGTTATACACATGTGCAGATAAATTGAAAATTCAATTTATTTCCTGCACGCTCGCCCCGGTCTCGAACTCGACTTATCGATTTTGAAGTACGAGGTTCTCACCACTGAGCCACCACAGCTTTTAAGTAGCTTAGAGTTAATATAATAAGTAATTGACTACTTCTTGCTCCATAGACGAATGTTTTTAATCATTTCGTCTTGCAATATACGTCTATAAGAGATTGGGAAATTGTTTACAAAGCGATTTAACACATACTACGCGAAGAAGCCACGATCGGAAAATTACATTTTATCTACTGGTATATACGTGGCTATAGTAATAATTAATGTTGAAAAATGCGTTTGTTTGAACGCTCTAATCTCATTAATTACTGGAACTATAAAAGAGTCATTCATCGTTGGATGAATGACTTTTTTTATAGTACGTGATCCCTTTTATGGGTACGTGATCCCTGAATGCTATAGGCTATGTACCACAGGCGGAATCCGGGCGGAGGACTCGGTCATAATATAACAAGCTTAGGTAAATAACATACATTTATGACCGTTTTAATTTAACGTCCACCAGTTCTCTTTGAATATCAAAACAACGTGATAGCAAAGCTTTATGCCCGTAGGCGTCTGTCATCTGTCAACGTTGAGAGTCGAGACAACTAAAGGGAGCCGTGACATTTGTGAAAGATATTTTGATCAAAAACTGCTTGAAATAGAACGGTTGGCCGCAAGATGTCGCTGTATGCGAAGTTAAAGGAAAAACAAATTGAATTTGTAGATTTCTCTGAAATTTTCTGAAACCTTTTAGGGTTATTTTGTTTGCTGATAGATTGAAGGATTAAATAAAAATAGTTAATTAATCAGTTTGCATGATCAATAAATAAAGCAAATTTATAATTAAGTCAAAATTTAATATATTTAGGGAATTAAGATCCACGGTGTATTTTATTAGATAGAGTCTGAAGAAGAGCTCCGAAAACAATATTTTATATGAAATGTTATTAAATAGTAATCATCATCATCATCATCATCAGCCCTTATATCTTCCCACTGCTGGGACACAGGCCTCCTATGAGGGTTCAGGCCATAATCCACCACGCTGGCCAAGTGCGGGTTGGCAGATGTCACATGTCGTCGAACTTTTTGATTCTCGGATATACCGGTTTCCTCACGATGTTTTCCTTCACCGTTTTAAGCAGTGGTGATATTATCTACATGCGCAGATAAATTGAAAAATCAATTTATTTCCTGCACGCTCACCCGGTCTCCAACCCCGACTTATCGATTTTGAAGTCCGAGGTTCTCACCACTGAGCCACCACTGCTTTTATAAATATATAATTGCAAATAGTAATAGCTTAATATTTTAATTGTTTAAGATAGTAATGTAATGAGAAAAAACAGTCGGCAGTTTAGTCCTTTTAGTAAGATTATGTTCTTTGCTATTCTATGTCAAAATCTAAAAAAATAAAAAACTATATGTCCACACATTCTGATCGTGTTTTAATATTGTAATTTTCGCATTCTCGTTTCATTATTTTTAATTTATTTTAAAATTAAACACACTTTACAGTTAATATAATATCACAGATAATAAAAATATTACGTTTAATACTAAAGATAATACATAAAACCAATTATAGCGTGACATTTGAGATCGATTTTAATCCCGAAAAAGCTGTCCAAGTTCCGAATGTCGTCGTCAAATGCAATCTCGGTGTAGTGGGTCGGTGACGGGCGATGATTAAGCCGAGAGTGTCGCCTGCTTTAAGGACTTTTGTGCTGTGGCCGCGGCGTGGACATTGGTGCATACGCGTTGGGTTATATTGAGATATTTTTTTTTACCTTAAGACATTATCAAATAACGTTTCCAAACAAAATATACAACTTAATAAAAAAATTATTTGTGTCTTCTTCCTTTTCCATGGTTCGGGTTGATATAATTTTTAGTAACGAGATATTTTTATAATATTGGGGGATCAGCTTATTTTTTGACCGCCTCCTTGGTACAGTGGTTAATGCGTGAGCGTAGAACCGACGGGTCTTGGGTTCGATTCCCAGTGGGGACGCACAAAAAAAAAAATGTCTCGGTCTGGCAGGACACAGAAGGCTGATCACCTACTTGTCCCTAAAGAAAATCGATCAATGAAACGGATGTACATCATCTGCCCCATACCCTACTAGGGGACACGGGACTTCACTTTTTAAATTATTTTTTATTCATTGCTTCTTGGTACAGTGGTTAACGCGTGAGCGTAGAACATTAAGAATATTTTTAGATGTTTGTTAAGCTTAAAACATTAATTAGAATAAAAGAAAATATTTTGGCAGCTTTTCTACGCCTACCATATCGAACTTTACGTCATTCCGCCAAATTCCAAAAATGTGGTCACCACGAAATGTAATTTGGCTCTTTCGTAGAGAGGCTTGCAGCGAGGCGCCGAGGATTGCACTAATTGATTCATGCTATTGACGTGTTTGACCAATACTTTGGAGTTTTGAGGGTAGACGGATATTTGGTGGAATATTTTCTTTATATGATACTAGCTCTGCCCCGCGGTTTCATCTACGTGATTCATGATGTTATATAGCCTTCGGCAATAATTATAATAATAAATTCGAACCAGTAGATCCTGAGATCAGCTCATTCAGAAAAAATGTACGGCACCTTGTTGTTGGGTTGATGGTAAGCTCTACCACTGCCCAACTGGAGAATAAAAGAAAGAATTGGCAAGGATAAGGAAAAGGATACGGGCCTCCGTAAGGATTGTTGTACATTTCTCGAGTAAGGTATAGGAAGTAACCGATTATAACATTGGATGTATGACACATAGTGCTCTTGTTATTTAAAAGAATCACTGTGAATAAACATTGGTGTGTTCTACTTTGTATTTTGTAGAAAGTCTGTCAAATGTTTTGTTGCTTAAAGTGCGCGAAACTTGTACGTATATAACTGAATGAGAGAAACCTGATATTGATGATAAATAAACAATGATTAAATCCACTGAAAATGCATCATGTGTTAAATAAAATCAAATAGATACATACTTAACCACCTGTTTTTATTACAATTATTGATAAATTCGTGTCTTTCAGGTAATGAAAATGTATAATATCTACAATAAATCTTTCACATTAGAGAAAGTCAGTGCAGTTATTTTGTACTTTAGTTGACATAAGCCTTTAAAATAACATAGAAATATAGATGATGTGTTTCCCTGTACAGATACGACAAATTACACTTGAAATACGTATATCTCACCTACAAGGATAATGTTTAATAAATATTTAATAAGCAGAGCTAAGTGGAATGAGCCAAACAGGTTGACTGACTCGTTTTGAGTCATGGTTCGCAATCATCCATGATTCTTCTCATAAGGTGTACAACTCACGCCATGAATTCTGTTGTAAGTTGTTTATTTATTTGCTTTTTTAGCTTTAAGTTTATTAATTTACTTAGTTCGTGATGAAAGTTAGTGTTTGAATGATTTTGAAATAGTTTTAAAAGTGATTTCTAAATGTAGTGTTTTTTATGTGGTTGTGTTTACTGTTTAAAGTGGAATATGAATTTTAGTGTATTTTTGCAATGAGAGACTGAAAGATGAGAGTTGAAAATATAGTTATATGTACGCGACAATATTCCTAATATAGGAATAGGTCTATATTATTGTCCTAGCTATAGGAAATAGGAAATTATTGTCTTAGTTATCTAGGTCAATAACTGATTTTCCAAAAAAAAAGCCGTAAAAACCAGTCTACTCCCAATAAACAGTAAAAAGTCTAGTAAAAAGACAGGAGCAGTTATGAGAATTTATCGAAAGTTAAGGATTTTTCTGAATATAAAATGTCATTAGAATTGTTTGTGTATCGCCAGTAATTTAATTAGGTATTAGGTAATATCTAATAATTTGTAGGGGGGTGGACGGGGGATGCACTGGTAATTAATAGAGGGGGCAAGAAATAATTTTGGGGGCCATTGCCTAAAACCTGTTTTTAATGAAATATGATTAAAGGTATAAGTTTAATATATGCAGATTATTAGGAAGGTAAATAGCCAAATAGGTACTTTGGTACTCGGACTTCAAACCAAAGTGGATAGTCTGGTCTAGACAGTGCAAACATTTTTTTTTTCAACTATCTGCGCATTATACGCATCACCCCTGCTCCAAACGATAAAAGGAAAATATCGTGAGAAAACCAGCATGTCAATAAGCTCGACGATATGTGACGTTTACCAATCCTCATTTGACCAGCGTGGTCGATTATAGCTTGAACACTTATAGCCTGTTTCCCAGCAGCGAGAATAAATATAGGATTATGATGATGATATCAATTGGAGTATAAAACATTAATCCAGATAGATACAAATTATTTCAAAACATGTGCTCTTACTACGTTTTTCTTTAATCATTTGTAATTTCATTAATTATTTGTTTCTAAAGCGATTTTTTTCACATTATTAATTGCAATATAAACAAACTTCCTGTAACTTTACCTTCAAGTGACTCACGCGCATGGGCCGCGGTTTGTGATTTCATACGGAAGTATTTATTAGGTATTTGCCATATAAATAAAAATTAATTTCTAGTTAAAATTTAACAAACATTAAACATTTGCAAATTTTGTTTTTATTAGTATTTAACCATTCAGTGACAATATTTAACTTTATGACAAAAAAATATAATTAATTTTGTAGTTCATTTTGTCATATTTTTATTTATTCATTTTGTTTACATAAATATATTTGTCTATGTCTTTTGAATTATCTTATTTCAAAATATTGATTAAAAAAGTTAATTTTTAAGTTGTTGGTCCGTTTCCTTTTCTTTACACTTCCTAGTCCTTTCCCTTCCCGTTCCGTTCCCTCCATCAATTCCTTCCTTATCTCTAACCAGTAAAGTTGGAAATCCATTCCCAAGGCTTCCAGCACCTTGGGCGATTACCAATGTTTATGGGCGGTGCTGGTCGCTTACTATCGGGCGACCCGACCAGCCTCACCCAACTATCACATAAATTATCTCATATACCAAATATAAAATAATAAATTCGTGTTTTCAGACGGTACTCCTGTTAATCGCCTTGGTGGTGCTTGCCAGTGCAGCGCCGAGGGACTATGAGACCCACCCCGCGTATGTTGCGAGACGCTCGCCTCAGTATACTAAGGGTCAAACACCGGCTGTAAGGGGTAGGTTATTTAGCAAATGGTTTTGGTCTGTGTCCAAGATTAATAATTAATAAATTTAAATTCAAACCGGCGATTGAACAGGTATTGTTAACGAATATGTAGAAAGTCTTAACTTATTTAGAGTAAAATCTGTACATAGCATGTATTTTTGTTTGAAATTATAAAAATTTAAACTAATTGTTATCTTTTTTAGATTCGTTCTTCGTAATCTATATTCTAATAACTATGGGTGAAATAGCTTAGTGATGGATTGCCAGGATTTTACATCATAAAAAAAGAATTAAAAAAAACGTACTATTTCCAGGTGGCAACACGTCCAGCACGTCACTCCGCAAAGGCGAATACATGTGCGGTGATAAAATTTGTAAATTGCAACCAGGAGAAATACCAAAAGGCTGTAACGGAATGTGCCAGTATAGACTTAAATAAATGCATTTATTTTCATGTTATTTTATTCATGAATACCGTTGTTCCCTTTACAGTTCGGGTTGTACAAGATTTTCTAAGGTTTTCTTTGTCTTAAAGCATACATTTTATTTTTAATATAAAATAAACATAATGTTACATAAAATTTTAATACTTGCTTACTACTTTTATGAAAGCCACTTAATATTATAGTAAATGAATGAGAAAATAAATGCAACTCTTTGGATTTTCTTAAACTGTATGTTTGTTTTTGTAAAAAAATAATTTTTGGCTCTGAAGCTAAAATAAAACTTAAAAAGGGGAATGAAACTAATTATTATAGGAAAATAAATAGCAATCCCCTACCAATTTGAAGTCGCCAATCCCTTTTGTAGAGGCGTAAGGTCTAATGGTCGTAATCGACCTTACGCCTCTACAAATGTCCATGGGCGGTGGTAGCGCTTACCATCAGGCGAACCACCAACTCCTTTGCCGATGACGACATAAAAAGAAATTAAAATATAACACAATAAAATAAAACTGTCACCTGTTAATAACAAAGTCATTTTTCTAATAGTCCTTTAGTACGATATTTGAAAACTACATTTGAACCGACGATTGAAAAATAGCCCCAAGTCAATTAATAAAAACGAGGGTAGAATGAAAAGACCACAACATTTATTCACATTTATTATCACTTTTCAAATGGCTCTGCTCCCATTTCTTCTGAGATAGTTTAAACGCGGCGACGTCCAACTTGGCCGCAATCAATCGTCCACAAGCAGTGCTGTTTAGAAGATTACATTTTTCACTTAATTCCGCCATTATTTTAATTTTTTGCTCATCGGATGCCGCTTCGTATATTTTATCGAAAGCGCGGGAACCGTACTGCGACATCGCTAGCGTTTGGTAGCAGCCCTGTAAAGGAACGCATAGGGTCAAACAAAACACTTAAGTCGTGATCATTTATTATAGAATTTTCTTAATATATTTATTTATATCTCTACTAGCTGCACCCGGCAAACGCTGTTCTGCCTTACTCTTATCATTTAGGGGTGTGAAAAATAGATGTTAGCCGATTCTCAGACCTACCCAATATGCTTACCAAATTTCAGAGGAATCGGTCAAGCCGTTTCGGAGGAGTATAGAGACTAACATTGTGACACGAGAATTTTATATATAAGAAGATATATATAAAATTCTCGTGTCACAATGTTAGTAACCATACTCCTCTCAACCGGCTTGACCGATTTTCATGAAATTTTGTGTGCATATCGGGTAGGTCTAAATGATAAGAGAAAGGCAGAACAGTGGTTGCCGGGTAAGCTAGTATTATTATATATTATAGAAAAACATATAATTAAGCTTTTTTTATAATAATGAATAATCAAGGAATCGTTGAAGAAATATATATTTTTCCTAAATTGCTTTCAATTTCAACAAGAGAGCGATATAGGTTATATACCGTGATGCATCTTCTCAGTTCGATGGGAATTTTCTTTGTTACGCGGGCGAAGCCACGGGCGGAGAGCTAGTTCATTATACTTTGAACAGAACCCGACCCATCACAATTTTTTAACCACACCAAACAATGTCTACCACGCGCAACCGCTTTTTCCGCAGTCAGTTATAAAGTTACCAAATAAAAAAAAACAGATCAATATAATACCTTCAGCTTCCATATAAGTTTATCCCTCGCTTTTACACCAACAAACTGTCCCTTACAAAACGCATCCGCCACGTGGCAGCCTTTGGCCTCACTGAATATGTACAGAAGACTCTCCGTCTGCAACTCGAGCAGGCTTTGCACCGGTTTCGTAGGTCGCTGGAAACAAACAAACAAAAAATTACAAAAAAAAAAAAAATACAAAATAACTTGAAACTTTGAAAATTCCTTTGAACAACTGTTATTACAGAGTGTGTCCTAGACATGATTTAATAATGAAACCAAATGGCAGGCACCGGCTTTCAAATAAAAACAACCATCAAAATCGGTGCACCAACTTAAAAGGTAACAAACACAAAAATATAGTCGAATTATATTATCGAGTCGGTTTAAAAAGCATCATCAAAATCCGTTCACCCAGTCGAAAAATTGTGACGTAACAATACCAAAAAATTTAAACAGATAAATTAAAAATCTTCTCCTCATTGTGTAAGTCGGTTGAAACTAATAAAATTACCTGAAAATCAAGCAGAGTCTGCAATATAACGGAACCGTGTATGTGTATGAAGAATCCTTGAGTGGCCACCTCTATGTTGCCCCCGAGCGGCGCCAGGCGTAAGCATTGTATCGCAAAGTGCTTTTGATTCTCACCATCTGAGCAATTAAGGGCTTTCTCTAAATTCTGGAAAAAAAATTTTATTATGCACAAGATATACTCGGACAATGTCTGTTTAAAAAACAAATATACATGCATATTAAACCATCGATACCCTCTTAATATTTATTATGCCAGTTTAGAACATAGAGAAAAAGTAAATAAATTAAATATATTAAACATATGAAGATAATATAATATTTATTAGATCCCCAGTATATGTAATAGAAACTTAAAAGAAGATTGAATATAATAAGACAGTATACAAATCAACTAAGTGCGAATGAACAAGCAATACCTGCAAGAACTGAGTCTGTCTCGCTTTAATCCTCAAGCAGCCCTTAGCGAGGGCAACCAGCACGCCGGTGTTGCCACACGCTAAAAGCGCGTCGAATTTATCCGATAGCTCGTCGAACATTGGTTCAAACTAAAATAAAGAAAAAAATACACTCAATAAAATATTAAATAAAATTTATAACTACAACTTAACCTATACCACCAAATCTGCAAAATTACACCGAAATTATAAAAATCCGGTCAAGTGCGAGTCGGACTCTCTACACTGTGGCTTCTGTACATTATATATGACCGCGCCAACCTCGATTTTTTATTGTTTGTTGTTAGCAGCAACAAAAACACAACATCATCTCCGAAAATTTCAACCTAATTCTTGGTTTTTAAGATAATGTGGTGACAGATGGACAGATAGACAAACACCAAAGTCTACATTGAATAGGGTGCCGTTTCACCCTTTGGGTTTTAGTCAGTTAGAACAATATTTATCTTATTCTTTGTATTAAGGTGAGGGTAGAACAAAAAAGCACCTCTTCCTTTATGTGACAGTTGTCTATCAGCCGTTGGACGGTAAAGTTGAGCATTGGCATCGCAGCCAGCTGGCCCAGACGGTTGATGAAACAGCGCGCATATATTTGTGTGTATGTCTTTTTCTTGACCACAAACAGAGCCGCTTCCAAAAGCCTGGAATATGTGTAGAATAATAAATTGTACTGTTTTTAGAATGCAATTCAAATCGGAATAGGAACACATATGACTTTCCTAATTTATTGTTTTAATCATAATTATTATATTATATAAGGATAAAATATTCAATATGTAATAAGTGTTTTAAAAAATATATGATGTTTAAATTTTACATACATAAATCTATGTTTTAAAAAAGAGTAACACACTTCATTACCAGGATATGTATTATTGAATTAAAAATCTTCGATCATTACTACATACAAAAGTAAAGTTATTTCAATCATACTTAAAGTTATTACTCACCTGACAGCAGATTCAGATTCAAAAACGGGTGGCAACGGACTGGCCTCTGCACCATCTTCCTTTTTATCTTCTTTCTTTTCATCTGCACCATCCCCCGCCCATCCGTCTGGTGCAAAGCTTTCATCCAGCAACTTACCAACTAAGGACTTAGTTAACTTCTTATCTACGTTTTTGGCCGCATATAATAACACTTGCAATAGCCCAGACGTTAAATTCTGGTAAGGCATATCTTTAAACTGAGGCCACGATGACAATCTATTCGCAAATTCTGTGACGATCTCTTTGAAATCATCTGGTACAATTTTATATGTCATTTCAGTCAAATGTGGTGGAATGCCTTTCTTATCTTGTACGGTCTCTTTAAATAGGTTCACTTTAGGTTTTTCACCTGGCAGCAGAGTTATACCACTGAGACATTTCAATGCACTCCGTAAAATGTGATTTGCATATTGATCCCAGACGAAATCTTCCAGATTATTCAATGCATATTTACATATCTTCAAAGTGAATTCGCGGCATGCTGTGACATGTTCTTCTGTGTATTTCTCTTCTGTTTTTTGCTTCTTAGCAACTGGTTCATCGTCTATTTGCAAGTGTTCAGTGGCTCGTACACATGAGACACGTAACAGAGTTTCAACAACGTGACTGGAGAAGTTATCAGAACAGAGTTTTCGTAGCTCTGGTGATAGCACATCGAAGAATCTTTCAAGGTCTTCAGCTGACGCATAGGGAAGCAGCAGTTCTACGAGACGGCATCCTAGTTGATTGCCAACAACATTTATTTCTTCATCTTTTGTCCGCTCTAGTACATTTTTGACTAACGCTTCTGTAAATCCAAAAATAAAGTGTTAAGCTATTTTAATTCTTTTATAAATAATAAAGTCAGTTTTACTTCATTAAAACAGATCTCATCAAATATTATAAAAAAAACGTAGCTTTTATTTACCGGCTTTATCTGTACGCTGTAGATATGTAGCATAGTTTATAGGTTAAAATATTTTTCTACATAGTCAAGAAAAGAAATGCTTATCTCTCCAACTAAATATTCTTAATATTTATTATAAGTAGGAGCAAATTTTTGTAACATATTTACATCACTTACCTCTCTCATCTGGGTCTTGCACGCCTTGTTTTATAACATCTAAGATACCAACAAAATATTGGTACAATTCTTCGGGAATTTTTGTTCCGCGACCTAATTGTCCTTTCTTAGCGTATTTCTTGGCGTTGGAGATGAAATTCTTCCTTTTCTTACGTTGTCTTTTCTTATGTTCGTTGTTTTGTGGTTCTTCTTCACCCATTTTTAATTAATCTAAGCAATAACAATTTGTAAACACAAGGTTAAGTTGATACAAATTGAGGTTAAGCTGTCAAAATCACGCTGTCGACTGCATTAAATTTGAAGTTGACATTATGTATAGTATTGTAATTATGTATTTAATTTTTATTATTAAGATTACTTTAAACAAATTTAAAAGAAATGATAATCTATTTTAGTATTTTCAATATATTCTGTTTGTTACTCTCAATCCTCATATTGAGCATATAAAACAAAAGGAGATGAAACGTGACGCTCGAGCGCCGCTACTCAGATAACAGAATATTAGTTACTCTGTGGTAAGCTAACTTCATCAAAATACATTGTAAGGGGTTGGCCTGTGTTCATGAATGTGAAAAGTCATTCAGTACACGAATGGAGTAACTCAAACAGTAGTATAATCCAACTATATATAATGTACTCTGTGAATTTAGTATTCATATACATATGTGGTATAGTGTCCTATCTCCTAATATTTTACCCCTCGATTTTGATATATCTGTATTTCGTAACTAGAACCACAGAATAATAAGTACAAGTAGAGCTAGAACTACGTACACACACATATGCGTAATTTTGTTCTAACCCTCTTGTAGTACATAATATAATATGTTTTGAATACTATAATATTGACACTAATGTGAATGCTACGGTACATTCACAATAAAGGCAGAACGAAATAATTATGCATATATACCTGCTGGGGAATAAACATGTATAGAACTCATACTGTAAACACAGGATTTTTATAAAACAACTTAATATGTATGACATTACATCTATTTTTATATTTTCACAATTACGATGCTTATTGTATTAATTGAAATTGTAAGTAATAAGCACTCACTGTATTCATAACACAAATTTATTATATCGCGGAGTAAATATATAATAGAAGACAAAATTAAACAGCTATTAATACGATCACGGATTCCCATCAGTCGTGCCGAAGGCCCGTATCCTTTTCTTCACCATTCCTAGTCCATTTCTTTTTTCGCGTCATCAATCCTTATCCCTTCTCTTTTAAAGCGGGCAGCGCATTCGCAATAACTTCTGCGAATATTTATGGGCGGTGTTGATCGCTTACCAACAGGCAAATCATCTATGACATAAAAAATTGTATTTGATTTACATAGGTAGGTCTACTTAATATAAATTAAATAAAAAACGGAATTTGTGTTTCGTCGGCCCAGTGGCGGATTTACCAGCAGGCTGAGTAGGCCCGAGCCTAGGGCGGCAGATTTGGGGGCGGCAAATTTGGGGAACGAATTGAATTTTTTTTTCACCTCATAGAAATCAAAAAGATTCAAATTTTGTCGATGACTTTTCTTTCTCGCTTGTCATTGCACATTTCGGGAGTAGCAAACTTCCACTTGCATTGCAAAAATAATGTGTGAAATGACAATTGTTGAGGCAAGGGCGGCAAAAACTATTCAGCCTATACCCTGAAAATTTGTAAATCCGCCACTGCGTCGGCCCCAAAGTAACGTTAATTATTTTCGATCTTTCTAAGCTTTTCTTTTTTAATGGTTATTTGTAAAAATTATTTGAAATTGGAATATTTATTTATTTATTTTTATTTAATTTCAAATAACTAAGAATCATTTTGTTAGTAACAATTAATTCTTAAAAACTATATTAGTATATTATTATGTCATAATTGCTCTTTCTGGATTTATTACATTTTTGAATTTATATTATACAAGACGCTTCTCCCGGGTCCGTCCGGATACCAAGATTACAGTTTTATCCCAAGGGAGCATTTAATTGGGATAAAAATTATCCTATCACCCAAGTCAGCTCACCCTGTCTGTATACCTAATTTCATCAAAACACGTTCTGTAGTATCCTGTATCAGCGGGATTGATGTGCAAACATCCAAACAAAGAAACTTTCACATGTATAATATTAGTGTGGTAATTGGAATTTCCAATAATACGTAAATTCAAAAAAGTAATAAAAACACTATCATCGAAATTATCTCACGTGCTCATAGAGTAGATGTAGGGAGATTATTAATTATGGGGGATTCTTATCTGCATACTAATAAAATTTTTGAGTAGATATAGCATTGTTATCTGTGCTTATAGTATTATTACCGATAAATGGAGTAAAGTTTAAATCAAATCTGCTTGTGTTGTAGTGGGTGAAAATCACGCTATCACACTAATATTATAAATGTAAGGTTTGTTTGTTCGCATGTTTGTCCGCTAATCACGCTGAAACTACTGAACGGATTTCGAAATTAGGTATCTAGACAGAGGTTGACTTGGGTGCTAGGGTTAAATGCTCCCTTAGGGCGTCTAGTCGTACCTAAATGAGTCGGTTACATACAAACAAGTCAAGCTAATACAAGCGTTTTATATAGAAAAGTAGTCGACACTAAGATATAGGAGACAATAGTAAGTTGCAATGCACAGTTCGCATTATCTACTCATTAAAAGTGAATCCATTGTTCTATACAATTTTACATATATGGTCTGCCAATGATTTCACCTCCTAACCTATCTATGGAAATAATAATCTACTCTAATATTATAAAGAGGAAAGTTTTGTATTTCTGCATGTTTGTAATGTTTTAACGCAAAAACCACTGGACCGTTTCAAAAAGTTCTTTCGCAATAAAAAACTGAATGGCATCGCTAAGCGGGTGAAGCAGGGGCGAACAGCTAGTAGTTTATAAGACGTTATTTAATGAATATATTATTATTTAGTAATTTAATGTATAGACGATTTTGTCAATATATATTAAAAAGGTTATATAACTTTTTAGTTTTATAATGCTTGATGATAAAGAAAAATAATTATGTTTGTCCTATGTAGGTATTTGCGCCCAAACGTGCTAAAAGATGTTTTATTTATTTATTTTATTTCACAAAGAAACAGAATAATGTAGACCCTGACCTTCTAACTAGCGGTGAAATGTGTCTCGAAGGCTGTTTCTGCCAAATGTCGTGTTTAAATAAATAGTTTAAAAAATTATATTTTAACGTGCATGTTCTATTTTTAAATTTTCTTTTAATATTTTATTTGAAGTTAATCTATACCTATTCTTAATTTTATTTAGTGTAAAAATTTACGCATAGAAGAAATATGGAAGCTCACCGCTCAAGTCAGATTCAACTTTAAGCTGGACAGAGATAATGAAGTAGCGCCATCCCTGTCTAGATTCATGAATATTGTATTCCGTTCTCGTTGACTTGTTCCCAGTAGCCAGAGACTATGGACGGACGCATATAAATTCTAAGCTAGTTTTGCGCGCATTTACGGAGAAAGTGTGATGTAATTTCAAATTGTTTTTAACAATAACGTATAAAAAAAAACGGTGCAACAGTCAATGTGGAGTTTATAAGTGATTTGTGGCGTTCAAAATTAAGGTACGTTTATTACTTTTTGTTTAATAATGTTGATTGTCAAGTTCGTAAGGCGTTGACCGCGGATTCCCGCGTAACGCATTCTTGTTTTTTCATGCATTTTTCGGTACGAGCCTTGCGTTAAATAGCTTTTATTATTTAAATAAGTTACGAGTTGAGATTTATATGAATAATACTGGAAAAATATATAGATGGGTATATTTAATGTTTTATTCTTTATATCTTAAAGTAAATGCCTAATTTTAAATAATCGTACTTATTTTAGGCTACATTATAGAATTGAAGAAGGTATATTTAAAGATAAATAAACTACAGAATTACCAAGTTTTACGATAAATAAACATAAAAAAGTTCGTTTACACCGCTACGTATATATTTTGTTGATTATTTATAATATCTATGAAAATTTTAAGTTAATTTATTTTGATTGAAATGTTTCGACAATTTTCGAGGATTGAAGTGACGTAAATGTAATTTGCGTCTAATTACTCGTAATAATTTTAGGAGTAATAACGTCGACTTAAGTATTATGCAGTAAATTGCTTCATAACGCATATAATTTAATTTAACGTAAAATTCCTAGCTAGCTAACTTTATTTATTATTAGGTTAAATAAGGGGAATTTTTATGGTCAACTAATAAAAGCAATTCCAATAAGTCTGAAGGATACGAAGACGGCATGTTTGATTAAGCATATCATGTCATTAACCTTTAGAGTTTAGACATTCATAAGGGTCCCGCTGAGGGGACTCTATACATTTACTCGCTTTTTCTTGATGTGTAAAACAAATACTTTTTTCTAGTTTCTTTTTAAATAATATAATTCAATTTTAATATGTAAATGTGTTATTTTGCTCGAAAAATCATTAATAAAATTAAAAAAAAATCATTTATTGAACAAATTATAAATCACATAGAACATGAAACCCAGACTCCTAATATAGCTTTCACTGTGTTTCAGGAGTCTGTGTCTTCCCGATACAGTACATAAAGTTCAATTTAGACACAATAAAATGTAATTGCTGCTTCATACATATGAAATTTAAATTCTATAATTTAATATAAATTTATAATATTTAACAATTAACAATTTTAATAATTTACATTTTATCAATAAGTAATTCATATATTCATGAAATTAAACTACTACAACATTATTGCATTCATTTTCGTTGTAGAGCAAATATTCAAATAATAAACATCGTTATAGAAGTTGCCAATTGATGCCTTCTTATTCCGTTAAACCGTGAAATAGCGTAACCGATGTTTCTCAACTAACAACACACAAAACACGAGATGATGAATAGATCACTTTTTAAATTTAATCGATCAAGTTTTGGCTCCAATATTAAAAAATTACAATATCTTAACACATATTTTGATCGTCCTCGTAAGGATCTATTGGAAAACGAATAAAACCACGGCTGTTCTAAATAATTTTGATACCTATTATATTACATATAACCGCAGGTTTGTGGTGTCCTATACATACTAACTTTCTGCCCTCATTTTGGCATATTATATGCATATATTTATGAGACAAAAAATATACTCGATCATCACATAAGGTGATAGCAAATTACATTAACATACTAAACATGAAATTTAATTTCTCTCCATTTCCACTTATTATAAGCAGTGTTAAAACTAAACAATATAAGTGAAACTAGTCGAGTGAAACGGATGATGATTTAGTCTTGGTATTGTCAGTATATATTGCGTCGTGAAGCAATAATGGAAAGAATAATTATCTTGTGCTACTAAGTTAAAAACGCAAATTAAACTATAATTTTTCGAGGAGATGTAAACTAAAACCTCTTTTATAAATGGTTGTGGCATTTATAAAAGAGGACCCAAATTAGTACCATTAAGTATTCTGTGCTCATATTTTTTTGTCATAGTCGGAAATGGGGCTGGCGGGTTGCCTGATGGTAAGTACTCCTACCGCCCATGAACATTTGGAGAGGCGTAAGGTCACTTACAGACTTTACAAAGGAAAGCATTGACGAGAGGAATAAAGGAAAGGAATGAGAAGGGTAAGGAAAAGGGCCTCCGGCTCCCCCACTCATCGTACGAAACACAATAGCATTTCACGCCGTTTTTCTGTGGGGGTGTGGTACTTCCCCGGTGCGATCTGGCCCAATTCGTGCCGAAGCGTGCTCGACCCCCACATACAAAAGATGATAAATAGGATCTTAGGTCTCTGTTTACAGATATTCACCTAAGAATTAAGTTTAAGGTGTATACGACCTTACGTTTATAACGATAAGATATTATTTCCTTTATCTACTTTCTAGTCCTGTATGTTTACAGTACATTATGAAGTGTTGATTTTACCACAACATGCATTTCTGATAATCTTGTTATCTCTTTTAAGGAACACATTTCATCATAGTGTTGAAAACACACAATATTAATTACTTAATAAGGTATCGTATCAAAAACAACATACATTTTATCTGGTTATATTTATTTTCTGGTTGATTTATGTAAGTATGTTTATTATATGTAACATGTATATTTCAACGTCTTATAACTCAAAGACCTTTCTTTTTTTACTTAAATTGAATAGATATATAGAGTCCCCAAGCATCTTTGGATCGTCCGCAAACCGGCCTGATGACGTCACACAGGCGCGCTGCTGACCCACTTGGTAAAAGTTCTCTGACGACCCAATATTATTTTTTTGGTTTGCCTCTCTGGCACTGTGGTTATAGTTACGTATAACTGAATGGTTCCATTCGATAGACTACAATAAGCATCAGTTCTAAATACTTTAGTAGATAATTTAATGAAATTTTTAGAGCCGTTGATAAAGAAAAGAAAATAATATTTCATTGGTTGTTATATTATTTTGACATTTCAATACAGTCGAAAAACGAATAGAATGTTCGTTTATATGTATATTTTTAATATTAATATTTTATAAGTTTATTTCTACTTATGTTTTTTTTTCAGTTATACATACTAAGCTAAAACATCAACAATTAACCATCACCTTTTGACTCGACAGGTCATTTCTATGTCAAGTGGTCAATGCGGTCAAAATGACTCACGTTTTAACGATTTTAATAGTTTAGGATAATCTCTAGAAGTCGAGCTAGACATATAAAGTAAATATACTTGTTAAGCGATAATAAATAGACATATTTAATGCTTCTCTTGTCTCATTCGGGAATGATTAAAATTTTAAAATATGTCAGTGGATAAGCTCTTATAGACACCTCGTTACTAAAAATTGTTAGTAAAAACATAATTAAGGTACCCGAATTATTTTAATTTTTATATAAGCATGTTGTGTCAAAAACCTAAAAATAACAAACGTTGTGAACTTTGTAACTAGTTTTGTAGACCAAATAGAAATAAATAATAATAATAATAAATCATTTATTGCATAAAACATGATTAAGTAAGTAACTGTGAATAATATTATAATAGACCGCGTACGCGAAACACGTAACTTGGGAGTTGTATTTGACGAGAATCTTAGATTCG